>NC_079223.1:43607912-43672789 GCF_029633865.1 Lampris incognitus | reverse complement strand
TCACCATTAAGTTCCCCATTTACGAGGCCCCAACACTTACATCCGTAGGCTGAAATGCTGACGGATTAAGTTTTCCCTCCCAGAACGGTGATTGTAACGGACATTGTTTCTCAACGCTGTCGCCATTGTCCTTCCCAGAGGGAGTGGAGGGGATGGGGGGGGTTGAATAGGTGGGGATATGAGGACGGGGCAAGAGGGTATGAACTGAACAGGGTGAGATGTGGGGTGGGGTGGTGTGTGTGAGAAAGATAGAGACAGTATGTGACTGTGTGTGTCGGTCGGGGGGGGGGGGGGGGTCGGGGGCCGTGCTGGGAAGCCGTCTTTTTAAGTGTCCGACGACGAGCCAAGGTGGAAACAGCATAAAGCTGGTGTCCAGGAACTTAACGGCCGACCTTCACTTGGTCATTACTTTGAGGTTATTGTCAAACTGTCTCCATCTATCTCTCACTCACTTTCTCCCCGCCGCTCTGTTTTCCCCCTCCGGTCTTTCTCTCTCTTGCTCTTCCTATCGCTACTATACTTTTGCCTCTCCTGGGGTCTCGTGTATCAGTCGTTAGGGCAAATTTGTGCGCGCACACCCATGGGATTTTTTAGCTCTGAAGTTTGTCTCGGAGACCAGTGTAGAACCTGAGTAACCCCTGAATTTAGACACCGATTGGCTAACACTGATGTCTCTGCAGGCCTGGGCGACGGCTCGTTGCAAGAGGTAGACAATAGATGTTAGGAGGGAGGAATTACAAATAACCATCATGCTTTGCTGCTGACTGTCAGACAATTTTGAGGGCTAAAAAAATTCCATGGGTGTGTACACACAAATTTGCCCATAGGAACAATTGATACATGAGGCCCCTGGTCTTTTCAGTTCTCTCTCTCTCTCTCTCTCTCTCTCTCTCTCTCTCTCTCTCTCTCTCTCTCTCTCTCTCTCTCTCTCACTCACTCACTCACTCACTCACTCACTCACTCACTCACTCACTCACTCACTCACTCACACACACACACACACACATTCTACAAAAGTGTGACAGGTCTGACAGTTTCATCATCCGATCCCCTGATGTGATCCTGCAGCCTGATCATCACAGAGGCTATTTATGATGGGAAGGACGTTTCCGTTTAAAGTATGCACAGGTCACAGTCTCGCACCTCACCTCAGCCCAGCGGCAGCAGCAGCAGCAGCACTTGTGACATAAAACGGCACTGTGCCGGGGATGAAATACAGCATGTGATTTATGTCGGAGCGGATAACATCTGTTTAAATGCAGCATGCGGATGGACAGAAGAGGACTTAAACATGGCCCACGGGCAGCCTCCAGGGCCCCCTAAAACACAGCACGCTGCTCGCATCTGTAGGAATCCCATACAGAACAGAAAATACATTCCTGAAAAAAGAAATGGCCCAGGCAGTCGTCCATGCACAGTGCATTGGATCACATTTTCCCTCTCATGCAGCGGCCAGAGCCACATGAGTAGTGCCCATTGTGCTGCCGGGGACCTGACAGCGCTGCCTGTCTGCCTTTGCACGGTTGTAAATTAAACCGGCCACATCAATGGGCCGTGAGGACAGACAATGTCTTTCACACCATGCAATTTGTCTCCCAGGACGCCAACCGCTTTTCTGCCGACAACGTGGATATCGCGCCAATGGAAATTTGTTTTGGAAATCTGCAAAACACGCACTTTTGAGTTACGGCCTTTTACGTTTCTTTGCCCTATTGACCTCTCGGAGGAAACCGTAGAGAGTCGTGGCTGAGCGCTGGGGCAGGTCAACACGTGCGCCGGCGGATGGAGCTCAGCGGCTTCAGCCCTTTAGATGAGTTGATTACCACGTACCGATACTTTCACCGGAGGTACTGTGGTTAGAGTCACAAGGTTGTTTACAAGCCAGGATGTGCTAAATTTTTTTTCTTGCATCCTCCGTCCCAGCTCCGTTAAACCTTAGGCCGAGGCGAGTTCCAGAGGCAGCCGGGACATGAACGAGGGCCTTACGTTAACCAGTCGACGAAAGGGTCCGACCCGTTAGCCAACGGGCTAGCGAGTCTACGCATCCGTGGTGGTTACAATACTATTTTTCAAACCAGTTAAAACGGCCGCTGTCCCAACGCCAGTAAATACCGCAGCGCCTCGGTGGTAGTCATGGTGCGTACCCCAGACGTGCTGGAGATAATACCTGAAAAACACAACTGAGAACACGTGTTGCTGATCTTACAAAGGTAACAAGGCTACAAAACCAATGTAAAAAAACAAAAACACAAACCCCCCCCCCAAAAAACTCAACGTTGCGGCGGAAATGACGCGACAACACGTCATAAATAGTGACGTGATGCGCAAATTACGTGCGGCCATTTTTACCACTCATGGCCATTTTAGGTAGATTTTATCATTTTTTTTGTGCAGTTGATCTACAACTAATTTTAATGCAAATATATGCAATTTTAGGCGCACTTGAGGAGGGGCAGGTCTTTATCTTTGCGGCCCCATCGGCCTGTATATATACACACACATAATATGTGTGTGTGTGTGTGTGTGTACCTATATGAATACAAACATACATATTCACATGTAGGTATCGCAAACGGGAAACATGCGCTCTCCCTGTCGCACGGGTGGCATCTGAGCCGGCTGAGCGGTGCGTCTGCAACCCCGGCGGCGGCGGCGGGTGGCGGCGGCGGGCCTGGAAAGTGAATTTAACTCTGTTCTGCTACTTTCCACAGGAGCCCTCGAACCATGCTATATCATGTAATTGCAGAATAGCTCGGATAGCATTTGGGCCCCCCCGGTAAGGGGGGATGGCGTCGGGAAGAACATGCGCCACCAGATGACCGCGAGTGATACAGTCTGCACAAATCCACCTGGATTACCACCAGAAACCGAAGAAGATCCCGTCCAGAGAGTGTGGAGAACACGGCTTTCTGACTGGAGCGGCTCGTAAGAAACTCTCTCATTGTTTAGTCGGAGAGGGGACAGTTTTCACCTTTAGAAGATCTTATCCCCGCTGGTTTGTGTGTGGGGGGGGTGTGTGTGTGTGTGCTGGGAGGGGTTGAATTTGTGTGTATATGTTTTCTGAATTTGTGTGTGTGTGTGTGTGTGTTTGAGTTTGAATGAGAAAAAGATAATTAAGAAGAAAGACGAAGCAAAAGCAGAGAATCAACAAGCTAGCGAGACAGAGACAGAGCAAGCTTGTCCTCAGGATGGCCTCAACAGCACATCAGAGAAACTCTGGTTCTTAACAGAATGTCAGAGACTACGCCTCAGGCGAGAACTGATACAGGTTCACTCTCAGGCTCTCTCTCTTTCTATCTCTCTCTTTCTCTCTCTCTCTCTCCTGTCTCATCTGTCTCTCTCACCCTCTGTCTCTCTCCACCCTGTCCACTCTCTTGCTCTCTCTGTCTCCTCTCATTCACTCTGTCACTCACTCTCTCTCTCCTCTCTCACCCTCTGTCTCTCTCACTCTGTCCCTCTCTCTTGCTCTCTCTGTCTCTCTCACTCAACTCACTCTCTGTCCCACCCTCTCTCTCTCTCTCTGTCCCTCTCTCTCTCTCGTCTCACTCTCACTCTCTGTCTCTCACTCACTCTCATTCTCTCTTTTTCACTCTCTGTCCCCTCTCACGCTCTCTCTCACTCTCTCTCTTGGTCCCTCTCTTGCTCTCTGTCTCTCTCTCTCTCTCTCTCTCTCTCTCTCTCTCTCGCTCTCTCTCTGTCTCTCTCACTCACTCACTCTCTGTCCCACCCTCTCTCTCTCTCTCTCTCTCGCTCTCTCTCTGTCTCTCTCACTCACTCACTCACTCTCTGTCCCACCCTCTCTCTCTCTCTGTCCCTCTCTCTCTCTCTGTCCCTCTCTCTCTCTCGTCTCTCTCTCACTCTCTGTCTCTCACTCACTCTCTCATTCTCTCTTTTTCACTCTCTGTCCCTCTCACGCTCTCTCTCACTCTCTCTCTTGGTCCCTCTCTTGCTCTCTGTCTCTCTCTCTCGCTCTCTCTCTGTCTCTGTGTTATGTCTCTCACTCTGTCCCTCTCCTCTTGCTCTCTCTCTCTGTCTCTCTCACTCACTCACTCTCTGTCCCACCCTCACTCTCTCTCTCTCTCTCTCGCTCTCTCTCTGTCTCTCTCACTCACTCACTCACTCTCTGTCCCACCCTCTCTCTCTCTCTGTCCCTCTCTCTCTCTCTGTCCCTCTCTCTCTCTCTCGTCTCTCTCTCACTCTCTGTCTCTCACTCACTCTCATTCTCTCTTTTTCACTCTCTGCCCCTCTCACGCTCTCTCTCACTCTCTCTCTTGGTCCCTCTCTTGCTCTCTGTCTCTCTCTCTCTCTCTCGCTCTCTCTCTGTCTCTGTGTATGTCTCTCACTCTGTCCCTCTCTCTTGCTCACTCTCTCTGTCCCGCCCTCTCTCTCTCACTCACTCACTAACTCTCTCTGTCCCGCCCTCTCTCTCTCACTCACCTCACTAACTCTCTCTGTCCCGCCCTCTCTCTCGTCTCTCACTCCCTGTCTCTCATTCACTCTCACTCTCTCTCTGTCCCTCTATCTTGCTCTCTCTCTCTGTCTCTCTCACTCACTCACTCTCTCTGTCCCGCCCTCTCTCTCTCTCACTCACTCACTCACTCTCTCTCTATCCCTCTCTCTCTCTCGTCTCTCACTCTCTGTCTCTCACTCACTCTCACTCTCTCTCTGTCCCTCTCTCGCTCTCTCTCTCTCTCACTCACTCTCTCTGTCTCTCTCTCTCGCTCTCTCTCTCTGTCTCTGGCTCTGTCTTACTCTCACACAACTCGGACTAAATGCTTTATTCCTTTATTTATTTCAAGAATTTGAAAATGGTTTCTTTCATGTAAACTCCTTGTTCCATGAACCATTTTCCACCCCCCACCCCCCCCCCGCGGTCTCCAGATCGAATTGCATAACAGCAGCAAGCCCTCCACATCCCAACACGGATATCAAGCCACCCTCTCTGTAATCTAGCCGTCTCCGTCAAGTATTTGATTAGATAAGATCAACAAACAGTTGTCTGTTTGAGGAGATGACAGATAAAGTTCATGCCGTCTTCTTCCCGGGGAGCGTGTTACGAGGAAGAGTTACGGCTCCGCGTAGCCAACATGTCACATACTTGATAGCAGTCCTACAAAAACACAGCATCCATTTCCATAATGGAATAAGCCAGCGCTGCGTGAATCCACCAGAACGGCTTCAAACGGTCTTCTCCTCCTCCTCCGCCGTGCCTGCAGACATCTGCAGACCCCGCGGACACCTCCTCAGCAGCGCTCGCTCCGAGCCAGACTTGTTTTTTTCTTGTAATTTCCAAAGGACAACGGTCAGGAGAGAGAGCGCGGCAGACGTTTCCCGTTAAACAAGCGTCCATTGTGTCTTTGTAGTGCGACGTTTGGCCCCGCGCTCGCTTCTGACTCACGTTTCAGGTTCGGACCCGCGGCCCGTTATCGCTCCCCCAGATCTGCCGGCCAACCGCGGCGTCCTCGTTACCGTGCAAATATGCTACTCACGTCATGTTTCTGCTAACTTCATTAACGCACCGTGGACACCGCGGTCAAAATGGGGGGACAACGGAGACGTTTCGCTGCGGGGGGGCGCACTTCGGCAGGGACCGCCGCTTTTAGGCGAGGAATGGTAAACCTGTTCTGAATGAGTCCAAATTGAGAGAGTGAAAAGGAGGTGGTTTTATTATTTGGGATGGAGCTCCGCTGTCCTCCTCAGCGTGGCACGTCTGTCCTTGCCCTCCCTCTTTTCCTGTCCATTGTCTCATCCCTCTCTCCGCTCTTTTCAGGGACGACCCGGACGCAGGCCTTTCCCCGTTCCCTGCCCCGGCTCTCTTGGGCTAATTAGCGGGCCTCGGTAATTGGCCCGCTAGCTAATTGGCCCGCCGGCTGCCAGACCCCAACAAAGACGGAGTGGGCCGGGACTCAGCGGGACTGTCCCGCTCCAAACGCTAACAACTCATCAGCTCCCTCGCTCCTCCCTCTCCACCGCACACCGCTTTTGTTAAGAGGCTGCAGGAGGAGTCTCGGTGCGTGCACGTACGTACACACTGAGACACACACACACACACACACACACACACACACAATCCTGCACACAGACACACACTTCCTGCACACACACACACGGACACACACACCTCCTGCCTGCACAGAGACACACACACATTCCCTGCACACAGACACACACAGACACAGCTGCCTGCGCGCACACACACACACACACCTGCCTGCACACACACACACACACAAACACAGTTCCTGCACACACACACACACACACACACACAAACACAGTTCCTGCACACACACACACACACACACCCCTCTCGCTGATGGTTCTCCTTATTTCTCTCTCTCTCTCTCTCTCTCTCTCTCTCTCTCCCTGTCTGTGTGTCTGATTGTCTAGTTCTTTCTATCATTCACGTAGACAGTGAAATATTTTCCAGAGCCTGAACAAATTTCTAACGACCTCGCCATAAAAAAGATGTTGGTGTCGGGGAGGTGAAGGGAGTAAGTTCGTCTGTGTAAAAGCGGTGCGCGTGCTGACCGTCTCTCGCGGCGTGTTGTCTCGGCTGGGTCAGTGGCGGTGCTGCAGGGAGGCGGTCCAGATAAGCTTCAGAGGGGTGTATTAATGGTGCTGCAACAAGTCGACTCAGTGTGCCAGAAAAGGTGAAGTGATTGATTGGGACCAAATGGAATGTCTGCTGGCCTCCAGCTCACTGTGCGTGTGTTTGTGTACCTGTGTGTGTTTGCACACTGTGTGTGTGCGTGCATACATTTGTGTGTGCACGAGTTTTTTCCGTGCATGTGTGTGTGTGTGTGTGTGTGTGTGTGTGTGTGTGCAGGACGTGTGTGTGTGTGTGTGTGTGTGTGTGTGTGTGTGTGTGTGTGTGTGTGTGTGTGTGTGCAGGACGTGTGTGTGTGTGTGTGTGTGTGTAGGTGTGCAGGAAGTATGTGTGTGTGCATACATTTGTGTGTGCACGAGTTTGTCCGTGCATGTGTGTGTGTGTGTGTGTGTGTGTGCAGGACGTGCATGTGTGTGTGTGTGTGTGTGTGTGTGCAGGACGTGTGTGTGTGTGTGTGTGTGTGTGTAGGTGTGCAGGAAGTATGTGTGTGTGCGTGCGCGTGGGTGCGTGCATGCATGCATTCGTGCGTGCGTGCGTGCATGTGTGTGTGTGTGTACGTGAGTTTGTCCGTGTGTGTGTGTGTCTGTGCGTGTGTGTGAGTGTTTGTGTTTGTCCATGCATGTGTGTGTGTTGGTGTGTGCGTGTGACTTTGTCCGTGAGTTTGTCCGTGTGTGTGTGTGTGTGTGTTTGTCCATGCATGTGTGTGTGTTGGTGTGTGCGTGTGACTTTGTCCGTGAGTTTGTCCGTGTGTGTGTGTGTTTGCCCATGCATGTGTGCGCGCGCGTGTGTGTGAGTTTGTCCGTGCGTGTGTGTGTGTGGGCCACCATTCCAGTAAGCCCTGCTCGAGATCACGCTCCATTTATCTTAACTAGTAAACGATCAGTATTACGGAGTCTCTCCGTCTCTCCTCTTGCTCTGTCTGTCTCGTCCTCTGCCTCAGGGGCATGGGAGGGAGCTGTCCTGAGCCGTCCACTCGTCGGAGGACCCCCCCCCCCACCCCCCCCCGCGGCCCGCTCCCCCCGCGGCCTGACCTCCTCTGGATATCCTCTGACTAAAACCTTCATCTGTCATCGGCACGTTGTGAGTGTGCAGTACCAGCCTCACGGCCGTCTCCCCGCCCACGCACCTCCAGACGCTACACACTCTCACATCCCACAGTTGTTTGTCTCGCGTCCTTGTGTTGCAGATGAAAACAATCACTGAAACTTGAACCGCAAAGAAGAAAGTTTGTTGTCAGAGGGGGTTTTTGTTGCTCCGCTCCCCTTTGATCAAACCGTTTGTTCTCCTTCTACCTCGGCTCATTGATTCTCCACATTTTAAGTCGGGATTTTGCAGAAGGCAGAACCCCGTTGTTTTGTGTTTTGTGGATCATTTCCAACTGACAAGAGTAATCTCAGCAGTTTATTTTTTATCAGTTCGCACAAATTAACAGCGGTTTTCGGAAGGACTCGAGCCGAGGCTCCGCGGAGCGAGGATAAGGAAAATACCTGTTGTGAAACAGCAGTGTGTCGCAAGCGGAGTAAGAAAATAAACCCGCGTCCCGAGTTCACCGGAACCCTCCGGTCATTACCATAAACTGTTATGTTACGGCGCCGTGCAAGAGGAGAGTGCTTCGTAGTGTGTGTGCGCGGCTGCGCCGCGAGAACGCCGAGCTCTCCTGCGGGGGGCTCTGCAAGCAGAACACCGCGCGGGTGTTTCGACTCGGGGCCGGTGTAGAAAGTCTGACCGGGATATTAACAGAACAGGACGTAATCACTTCAGGAATTACGTCCTCGCTGCCAACTCCGAGAGCAACAAGTCATTTTAGGAACAAGAAAACAAAATGAAAACCGTGAATCAGAACTGGAACGCTGCACTTTTAAGGACTTTAAAGTGTGAGCATGCACCGTGTGTGTGTGTGTGTGTGTGTGTGTGAGTGTGTGATTGTAGAGGTAATTCTTGTGTTTATGCAGAAGCGCTGTCCTACCTGTCGGCGGGCTGGGGTGGTTCCCTGCAAACTGCATGGGGATGCAGAGGTCGTTATCGATGGGGAACTTGTCGCAGGTCAGCATCTCCGGCCAGGGGAAGCCGTACGTCTCCATCACCGGGGCGCAGCTGTCCCTCACCGCCTCGCACAGCGAGCGGCACGGGTAGATGGGCCTGTCCAGGCACACCGGCGCAAACAGAGAGCACAGGAAGACCTGGGTGTCGGCGTGGCACCGCTTGGCCACCAGGGGCACCCAGCTGCCCGCCTGCTGCTTGACCTCGGGCATGGTCTCGTGGTCCAGGAGGTTGGGCAGCCTCATCTTCTTGTAGCCCACATTGTGGCAGAGGCGCAGGTCAGTGGGGATGTCAATGCACATGGGCTGCTTGGTGTAGAAGCGGCCGTTGTGGAAGTTGTCCGACTGCCAACTGTAGTAGTCGTATTCCTCCGAAGCGGAGGCGGTGGCAGTGAGGAGGAGGAGGAGGATAAGGGAGAGGCTCAACGCCACGCTGAAGGAGCCCCGGGTCAGCGCCCACCTAGGGCTCTGTTGTCCTTGCGCCATGCCTCTCTGAGCACTGGTGAGCAACTCGGACCAGTCGTATCCAAAGTGTCCAAGGTTGACTCCGAAAAGACAAGACGGAAGGGGGAGAGGAGAGCGAGGGAGGAGGGGTGCAGGAGTACAAGCTGTAATCCTTTTTTTCCTGCCTATGAAAGCAGGGGACTGAAAACAAAACAAGTGTTTAATTCCCTTCTTCCCCGGAGAGGCAGCCCCCTAAGCCTCGCTGTGAACCAACTCCCTGTATATGTGCATGTGTGTGTGTGTGTGTGTGTGTGCGTGTGTGTATGTGTGGGTGTGTTTTGTGTGTGTGTGTGTGCCTCAGGTAGCTGGAGTCGGGGAAGAGGAGGAGAGCACAAGTGCAGCAGAACACTGATTTCTCTCTCCGTCTCTCTCTCTCTCTCTCTCTCTCTCTCTCTCCCTCGCTCTCTCTCTCTCTCTCTCTCTTTCGCTCTAACTTCCCTTGTTGACTCTCTCTAATTCTCCTGTTCCCTGTCTCCTCAGCCCGTCTCCAGCCCTCCTCTGCTCTCTTGTCTATCTGTGTGGAGCTGCGGTGAGGAGCACCTAGGCTTTAAGAGGCAGTTGTAAACTGTCGCCCTGTAGCCGCCTGCCCCTTAGCAGACTCCCAGACCCCGCACCCTCCTACTGGCCTCCCCTGGACTCGCTCACAGCCGCCTCGGCCAATCACGACGCGGGGGGAGGGCGGTACCCTCTGGCTCCTCAGACAGCTCCTCCTGCCCCCTTTCCTCTGAGAAACCCCGCCTCCAGATGGGTAAGCAAAAGAGTTGGAGAAAGAAAGTGAGAGAGAGAGAGAGAGAGGAGAGAGAATGAATCTGCACACAATGCTTAAGTTTTTCCCTCGTCCAAGTTTTCTTCTTGGTCCCGCTACAAACTTTCCTGCCAGTACCTCTTAATGTTCCCGCTTACCTTGATCTCTTCTCACTGGAAACATTGTAGCCCTTGCCGGTTGTGTCACACATTAGAAAATAAAAATTCAGTCCATCAGAATTGGACCAATGAACATCATCAGAGTGTAAACATGGGTACGACCTGCCTTGCCATTAAGACTCATTCAGTCCATCAAGCCAGACATGAGAGATTACACACGGCATCAATGGTGAGGGAGAGGGAGTCACATGCTCTCACTCTCTCTCTCTCTCGAGAACGCACAAAAGTTGGAGAACCGGGGCGAGTTTGAGGAGTACGAGTCTGAGAGATTGTGAATAGAGAGAAAAGAGTGAGCATGCTGCAGAAGAACAAGAGAGAGAGGGAACGAGGCGGAGGAGAGGTTCGTGTGCAATGGTTTGGGGGGGGGGGTGCAGTTGCAGGTGGCTAGGTGGTTTAGCCACGCTATGTGAGATATGCTAATGTGTGTGTTTGCGATGAATGAGGGCCCGCTGCCTTTCTGTCTCTTTCTGTCAGTGCCATTGACACAGTGTGAGGGCCCCGGGCTTGGCAGCCAGCTCACTTGCAGTGGATGCCTTCCCATTCAGAAGGCTTTATCGCCGCGTGGTCGACGGTCACTCGCCGGCTCACGGTGACGGCGTTCCCGCCTCGGAAATGTTCCACGCGTTCTTCCCTACCCTGCATGAAATCCACAGAACGGACGTGCTTTGAATTTTTTTTTGGGAGTTGACTTGTTTTAAGAGTTCATTTCCTGTTAAGTGGAAACTCTTCATAACACGTGTCGTGATTAGCGCCCCTTCTGGAAACGAGTAGCGTCTGTCGGCGAGGAAAGAACGTTGGACGAGGAATCTTCGTGAAATAAGCATTATGTGCTTGTCTGTTTCCCAGTGTCTGATAGACAGCAGTATGTACATTTTACATTCATTAGGGTGTCCAGGTAGAGTAGCGGTCTATTCCGTTGCCTACCAACATGGGGGTCGCCGGTTTGAATCCCCATGTTACCGCCGGCTTGGTCGGGCGTCCCTACAGACTCAATTGGCCGTGTCTGCGGGTGGGAAGCCGGATGTGGGTATGTGTCCTGGTCGCTTTGCTAGCGCCTCCTGTGGTCGGTCGGGACACCTGTTCAGAGGGGGGGGGGGGACTGGGGGGGGAATAGCGTGATCCTCCCACGCGCTACATCCCCCCCGGTGAGACTCCTCACTGTCAGGTGAAAAGAAGCGGCTGGCGACTCCACATGTCCCCGAATCGGCAGAGGGGCTGGAGCAGGGACCAGGACGGCTCGGAAGAGCGGGGTAATTGGACGGATACAATTGGGAAGAAAACAAAAAAAAAAGGGGGGGGGGGGATTTGCATTCATTATCATGCTACAGTTAAAAGATAAATAATCAGTCGCAGCATCGTGCCTCTGCTGCGTTGCACAGGAGCGCGGCGGCCTAATCTTCGCCACGGAGTCGGATAAAGTGATTTCCTTTGTCTTTGCGAGGTTTTGTGCGCTGCACGGTGGAGGGGCTCGCCGTGCTGCGAGGACCCGAGCAAAATCAGATGCGATTCACCACATAACTGTAAACAAGGCAGGGCGTTGCTAACGCGGCGAGGAAACGAGACAACGTCATGCGATTGGGGAGGATAACACAACAATATCGGCCGATACGAAACCTGCGGACACAGGACCAGGCCCGTGTGTGTGTGTGTGTGTGTGTGTGTGTGTGTGTGTGCGCACGTGTGCTCATAGATGGATGCAATATGTGTGTATTTTGACTGCATGCAATATATGTTGGAGGTAGTACACACACACACACACACACACACACATATATATATATATATATATATATATATATATATATATATAAAAAGAAATCTGGTTTATATTTTTCAGATAGGAATGTCATAGGGCAGTGTGTGTGTTTGTGTGTGTGTGTGTGTGTGTGTGCGCGCACGCCAGATTACGACACTATCTGATCAAGGTCTTTACCCAAAAGTTGAACATGATCCAGCCTTATCTCGTGAAGCCGCAGTTCAAGTCCCCGCTGACTTTCTGCTGAGCGCGGACGCTGCGGAGTGATACGCTGAGAATCGGGCCGTTGCCGGCAGAACAAACAAACAAATCTCCTCTCGGAGCGCAGCGCCGCGCCTCCAGAACCTGCGCCGCAGGAAGACGAGACGGTGGCGGGCTGATGTCATCCCCGGGACGTCATCGTCATCGCGGAGCGGATCTGAAACGCTATCTCGGCTTTGGTCCTGTTTAGCCAAGGCTAATTGAACACAGCGTTTCGCTCGCCTCCACCCGTGTGTTGCCGCCCCCCCACCCGCCCACCCCCTCTCCATCGTCGTGGGCTCAGAGGGAGAACTGTTCTACTAACCTTTGCGCCACGGTTAATTAATAATTAAGTACAGCTAATAATCTGTGGACTTTCCCCTTTGCAGAGAGGGTGGGGGAGATGGTCTTGTCACAGCAACGCACTCCAGTTTGCACTCAGACGCCAACACAACACGAGGCAACAATACTGCCGTGTTGCCAGGTGGTGTATGAGCTTGAACTCGAGTGTATCTTTTAGCATCTCTACTAGATGTACGGGCAGAGCAGACCGCCCTCAGGTTTCTAACAAAAAGTGTCTTTCATGCTAATCAGCCAACAACGGTTGTCACCTCTGGTTCTGCTTCCCCCCTGACCGGCCCCCGTGGCCACCAGCCAATCATCTCCCTTCGCCGCCGTTTGCGGCCCTCTGATTGGACATGGGTGATGAGATTAAGTCCGGCCTGCATTGTTGAGGCTGGCGGTTCCGCATGGTTTGAAAAGAGTGTCTCGGCGATTGTGTGTATGCGTGCATGAGCATGGATGTGTGTGCTGTTTGCGTGCATTTGTGTGTGTGTGTGTGTGTGTGTGCGTGCGTGTGTGTGTGTGTGTGTATCCACATATATATATTTTTTTTACTTTTTGGAGACTTGTTCTGGTATAAACACAAACCTCGTAGGGACCAGCAGTCCTCACAGAGACCAAAGACCGGTCCTAATGAGGCCAAAGCTGATTTCTGAGGTCCTGGTTAAGAGTGAACTCAGGTTATGGTTATGGTTAGAGTTATAGTTATGATTAGAGTTATGGTTAGACTTAGGGTTACGGTTATGGTTAGAGCTATGGTTAGGGTTATGGTTAGAGTTATGGTTAGGGGTTAGGGGTATGGTTAGGGTTATGGTTAGGGGTTATGGTTAGAGCTATGGTTAGGGTTAGAGTTATGGTTAGGGTTATGGTTAGAGTTATGGTTAGAGTTATGGTTATGGTTAGGGTTATGGTTAGAGTTATGGTTATGGTTAGAGTTATGGTTATGGTTAGAGTTAGGGTTACGGTTATGGTTAGAGTTATGGTTAGAGTTATGGTTAGAGTTAGGGTTACGGTTATGGTTAGAGTTATGGTTAGAGTTATGGTTAGAGTTATAGTTATGATTAGAGTTATGGTTAGAGTTATGGTTATGGTTAGGGTTATGGTTAGAGTTATGGTTAGGGTTATGGTTAGAGTTATGGTTAGGGTTATGGTTAGAGTTATGGTTAGGGTTATGGTTAGAGTTAGGGTTACGGTTATGGTTAGAGTTATGGTTATGATTAGAGTTATGGTTAGAGTTATGGTTATGATTAGAGTTATGGTTAGAGTTATGGTTAGAGTTAGGGTTACGGTTATGGTTAGAGTTATGGTTAGAGTTATGGTTAGAGTTAGGGTTACGGTTATGGTTAGAGTTATGGTTAGAGTTATGGTTAGAGTTATGGTTATGATTAGAGTTATGGTTAGAGTTATAGTTATGATTAGAGTTATGGTTAGAGTTATGGTTAGGGTTATGGTTAGAGTTATGGTTAGGGTTATGGTTAGAGTTAGGGTTACGGTTATGGTTAGAGTTATAGTTATGATTAGAGTTATGGTTAGAGTTATGGTTATGGTTATGGTTATGGTTAGAGTTATGGTTAGGGTTATGGTTAGAGTTAGGGTTACGGTTATGGTTAGAGCTATGCTTAGGGTTATGGTTAGAGTTATGGTTATAGTTAGGGGTATGGTTAGAGTTATGGTTATGCTTAGAGTTATGGTTAGAGTTAGGGTTAGGGTTATTGTTAGGGTTATGGTTAGAGTTAGGGTTAGGGTTATGGTTAGAGTTAAGCATGAATTGGTTATGGTTAAGGTTTGGGTTAGGCTATCCACAGTGAATGCAAGTCAGTGCAGTGTCCTACTAAGGATAGCTGCACCAACATGCATGCATTCAGGCATGGATTTGAATGGGTGTGTGCGTGTGTGTGTGTGTATGTCTTTCTTTTGGAGACTTTTTCTGGTATAAACAGTAACCTTGTGGGGACCGGTAGTCCTCATGGGGACCAAAGCCCGGACCTAGTGAGGCAAAACGTCACTGCTGAGGTCCTGATTAAGGTTAGGGTTTGGGGGGCGTCCGGGTGGCATGGCGGTCTATTCAGTTGCCTACCAACACGAGGGTCGCCGGTTCAAATCCCCGTGTTACCTCCGGCTTGGTCGGGTGTCCCCACAGCCACAATTGGCCGCGTCTGCGGGTGGGAAGCCAGATGTGGGTATGTATCCTGGTTGCTGCACTAGCGCCTCCTCTGGTTGGCCGGGGTGCCTGTTGGGGGGGGGGGGATAGCGTGATCCTCCCACGCACTACGTCCCCCAGGTGAAACTCCTCACTGTCAGGTGAAAAGAAGCGGCTGGCGACTCCACATGTATGGGAGGAGATGTGGTAGTCTGCAGCCCTCCCTGGATCGGCAGAGGGGGTGGAGCAGCGACCGGGTTGGCTCGGAAGAGTGGGGTAACTGTAAAAAAAAAAAAAAAGAAAAAAGCTTAGGGTTTGGGTTAGGCTGTCCACTAATAGGGATAGCTGTGTGATCTGTGTGTGTGTTGTGTCTGTGTGTCTGTGTGCGCGTGCGTGTGTCAGGGAGATTCCAAGGAAGAAAGGCTCGAGTGGGCAGGCGAGGTGGCCAGCAGCCGAGCCATCCCCAGCGAGCGGAGGGCGGATTCTCCGCCACACAAGATGACAAAATGGATGACGGGATGAGCGTCGCACACAGAAGGTATGCAGCGTGTCTCTCTCGACAATCGCACTTCTGCTTTTACAAAACCAGACGGCGTTGTTTATTTGGCATCGGCGTTAACTTGTTGCTGAAGCACGTCCGTGGCGTGAGTTACTCGGGGCGTTGCACAAGATTAGAAATCGGCACAAAAAAATGTTTTAGAAGGCCGGAAAAGTTTCGGAATGTGTGTTAAAAGGGTCGTCTTTCAGTCGAGCTGTTAGGTAATGTAATTAAATCTGCCAAGTAACAACTTTAGTAATAACTACTGCAGTCTGCACAACAGTACCGCAGCTGAATACATAGCAGTACATGATTTGGTGTTAAGCTGCTAAATAAAAATCCTCTTTTGCTGCTTTTAGGGCGACAAATGTAAAGTAACACACCCGCTCGGTGTTCGGAAGAAAAAACTCCATGATGTCTGCAACAAATGATTGTGTTGTTGTTGTTGTTGCACCATGCATTCCTGTGCTGTTTCGGGAATATGGCCATGCAGTAAAATCATACCCCCCCCGAGCCACAACCCCCCACCCCCTGACATAATTCACACAATGACATTCATATGAGCATGCACACACACACATACACACACACACACACACAACTGAACACCTAAAGGAACAATAGGGATTATCTTGCATAAAGCTGTCAAAACAAGTGTCACACACACACACACACACACACAACAGTGTCGCCCATACACAGATACACACACACTTGCACACGTGCACGTGTACACCCACACACACGCGCGCGTTCACATCGACTTCAGCTGCCGCTTATAGCTACTATAGACTCGCCGAAGGTGCTGGCTGGCAGGCCGCCGTGCAGTTCAGCCGCCGAAGAAGCCAGCGTCTTCGTGGGTAGCGTCCTCGCCTGTGCGTGGAGTGTTTCCACAGACAGGTGGAGGTCAGTAGCCGTGTGTCTGTGTGGATTTAGAGCCCACGATCAGGTGGCTTTCCTCCCGCACTCCAGACACACGCACGCCAGGCGTGATGGAGACCAGTAGAGGCGTCGCAGGGAGTGTATGTGTCGGTCCGGGCCCTGCTCTTGACTGACTGCTCATCCGGGGGGGACCCCTGTAGTCTTCCACCAGAGTAGAGGTCACCCCATGTCACCCCTTCAACCAGTAGTGGTGTATAAATGCAGGGCAGATGAATGGTAGGGGACTTTATGGGGGGGAGGGGGGGGGACTACCAGTGTCATGTGACCAGAGGGGTGAGCCCAGTCTTATTAGTCCGTACAGGGGAGACATGTTATATCAAAGTGTGTGAGGAAAATATTTATTTTTATTCCGTTATATTCCATTTTCCATTTCTAAACACAGGTGTTAAGAGAAACTGAAAAGCAACAAACTGCCCCCTGCAGTTGCTTGGCATTATGGGTAAGAGTGGCCGACGCTTTCTGACGGCAAGATTCTGTGCCATGAATACCCCCAAGTTGCAAGTGAAATAATCAAGTGTTTATATGAGGGGCAGTGATAACTGATAACTGGTACGAGCCTGCAGTTTGTGTTGACAGTTTGTGTTGACAGTTTGTGTTGGCAGTCTGTGTTGACAGTTTGTGTTGACAGCCTGAGTGATAAAGACTCGTTAGCTAATCTGACTCCTCATCCTGCTCGTTTGCAAACCATGTTAGCTGAGCCAGTTAGTGACTGTCCTTAATCCTACACACACACACACGGGAGTGCGCACACAAACAAACATATATACACACACACACACGGGAGCACGCACACAAACATATATATGTATGTATGTATGTGTGGGTGTGTGTGTACACACATACAAAAAGACACACATGGGAGTGCACACGTACACACAAACATATACACACACATATACATACATGCACATACACATGGGAGCGCACATACAAACACAAACATACACACATGTGGGAGCACACACATATGCACAAACAAACATATACACCCACACGGGACCATGCACACAAACATATACACACACACACACATACACGGGAGTGTGCACAATCATATGCACATACACACATATGGCAGCGCGCACACATACACACAAACATATACATACATACATGCATACATACACACACACACACACATGGAGTGCACACACATACACACAAACACACACAGGAGCATGCACACACACACACACACACATTCTCTCTCTGTTTCACAAATGACACTACATAAGTACGTGTAAGTAGGCTGTGACCTCACATCAGTATCTCACACTGACACAAATTCTGCCAACTCTGGGTACCAACTAAACTCTGGGCGCCAACTAAACTCTGGGTGCCAACTAAACATATATGAACAACAGTCATCTGCATAGCTGTGTTATACGTGTTGTGTGATTCATCTGCATAGCTGTGTTATACGTGTTGTGTGATTCATCTGCACAGCTGGGTTATAGGTGTTGTTTGATTTGGTCCTATGTGTTCAGTGTACTTCATGCTAGCTGGGGGGTGGGGAGTGGGTGGAGAGGTGGGGTGGGGGGGTTGCACGTAGTTGCTGAAATGCGATGAAATCATGTTGGAAGATTGTAGCACCACACAGTCAGATGGGGCTAAACCCCTGAGTGGCTGTCGCACTAGGCAGCGTTAGCAAGATATGCTGCCAACTGTTTGCTCTCG
Source organism: Lampris incognitus (assembly GCF_029633865.1). Classification (NCBI taxonomy): domain Eukaryota; kingdom Metazoa; phylum Chordata; class Actinopteri; order Lampriformes; family Lampridae; genus Lampris; species Lampris incognitus. The sequence continues at coordinate 43,655,077 of NC_079223.1, read as the reverse complement.
CTTCGCCTGCCCATGTCTCTCCCTCGCTACCCCTCCAAGCATTTCTCTGGAGATGTTTGCCCCTTTCTCTCTCTCTCTCCTCCGTGTGTCTCATCCTCTCTCGCCCTGTTTCTCTCTCAGGTGTTGGTCTTGTTGCACTGCCGGATGGCTCTGCTACAGACGTCAGGGCTAACGCAGGGTCAGAAGGTACACCCGCTCGCACAATCACACAGACAACAACTTCGACACCCTCCGTGCCCTCCTCCACCGCCCTCCACCCCCCAACACCGCCACTACCACCTCCACGAGCTGTCAACTTAGAGCCGGATTTTTTGCATTCGCCTCCCCCCCACCACACACACACACACACACACACACAATAAGTGTAAAAGTCTCTGTGAATGCACTTTGACAAGATCACCGTCATGGAACCCAATATGAAGAGACAGAGAAAGAGAAAGGGACCCCCATGCTGGGTTGGTGTGCGTGTGTGTTTCTGTGTGTGTGTGTGAGTGTATGTGTGTGTGGCCAGCATGTGGTCAACTTCCAGTTAAGAGACTTTAAGCAATGTGAGACTTCCTCTGACGTGTCGGCATCATTTCACAACCTTGTAAGACACACACATACATGCACACACACACAAATACACACAAACACTACCCATAGATACACACCACATACAAAAACAAGCAGTCCACCGCCTTCAACAGACTGTTATTGTATGAGGGCCAGCAATGAAGGTTCTTGTCAGCATTTTATGTAGAAATACTACCATGGTGCTAAAGTTCACACATGAGGTGTGTGTCTGTAAGCGTGTTCGTACATCCAGTATCTCAACGTGGAAAAAAATGTCTTCAGCCAATCTGAGGAATTCAAGTGCCTCAGCCCTGTCAATCAGCTCAAGACAGCCATCATATTTACAGCGTTTGATACCCGGGTCCAGACCTGGGTCCAGACCTGGTCCACTTCACACATGCACGCATGCTCCCCACTGCAAATAAGCCATCACACACGGTTTTCAGCTAAATCGCCAGCAGGCCTGCCATGTTATCTTGTCCCGGCAAGCCAACAGGGAACAGGAAAGGAGTGAAGGGAAAGCTCGAGGAAAGAACAATAACCATGGGAGTCCGTCCCCTCGTAGAAGTTGGCTTTTCATGAGATGCTTTTCCATTGCCTGTTGTCGTGTATCTTGACAAAGCGCAGTCGTGGCTGATTTCATCGACTTCACTCTGGGAAACAAACAGAAACATGAAGTGACTTATTTCATTCTGGGATGGAGCTGGACTACATCGAGAGTGAACGTTGTACTTTCTGTTCACCTCCCCTGACATTTTTATTGCTCGATCTGTAGTTTTCTGAGAAAGTGGGCTTTGGCTAGTTTGAAGCAGAGATTTGATTAGCTTTAAATGTCTCCCGTCAAAGTGAAGGTTTTGGGGAGTCCTCGCCAGGGAAACCTCACTGTAATGGAGATTTAGGCAGAGCTGACCAACCAACGCCTTAAATGCTCAAAAGCTAGGTCAGGTCGGCCTCCACCAGAACCGTCCCATCTGTCTTCTTCAATAATTAAATGTCCAGAACAAATAAATGTCATCTTATAAAATGCCGATGAACTTGAATAGTGGGTGTTGAACTTTGTGTACTCTTGGATGTTTCTGGGTAACTCTGGTCTGTTGGGCGGATGCTCTTTGTGTTCCTGTGTGCAGTGGTATCCCAGCATCCATTTGTTTTTGTTTGACTTGTTTTAGTTAGAACATAGGAGTAAGGTCTGCACGCTGAAATGCTCCCAAAAAACTTAACTTATTCGGCAACGTTTCATCAATCCGCTCTTCCTCAGGCCTCTTGTTTTAGTCATCATTAAAGTCATGTTCATTCTTAGTTCATGAAGCAACTCGTTGCTGAACTTTGACAAATGAACTTGAGAGATGCTGAACCTTTGGCGATATTGGCAGTATATGAACCTTCAATAGCCAATCAGTGTCAAGTGTTTAACTTCTTACTTACCGTATTAAAAAAAACATATCATTTTTGTTCCCACTTTTCAGTTCCTACTAAAACAAAACTGGTGGGCATCCAGGTAGCGTAGCGGTCTATTTCGTTGCCTATCAGCACAGGGATCGCCGGTTAGAATCCCCGTGTTACCTCCGGCATGGTCGAGCATCCCTACAGACACAATTGGCCGTGTCTGCGGGTGGGAAGCCAGATGTGGGTATTTGTCCTGGTCGCTGCACTGGCGCCTCCTCTGGTCGGTCGGGGCGCCTGTTCGGGAGGGGGGGACTGGGGGGAATAGCGTGATCCTCCCACGCGCTACGTCCCCCTGGTGAAACTCCTCACCGTCAGGTGAAAAGAAGCAGCTGGCGAATCCACATGTATCGGAGGAGGCATGTGGATGTGCAGCCCTCCCCTGATCGGCAGAGGGGGTGTCAGAAGCCATTATCCACAATTCTTTCCCTACGTCATCCAAGTGACAAGAAACGGATATTTAGGATTTACAGTCAACTAAAACAGCATGCTGCTTCATCTGCCACCATTGGGTGGAAATTCCTGTATACAGCTTCAAGTGGGTTTTTCCTAAATCTGCTACAATATTGTCTACCTTGTCCATTCAGCAACCATTGTGTGCCTGTCTGTCTTGGGAGAGGAGCCCCTCGTTCTGACGTTCTTCCTGAGATGTCTCCCGTGTTGTTCTGAAAAGGTTTTTTCTTCATATGAACATTGGAATTACTGTTTTATAGATAGATAGATAAATTGGCCACACGACCAAGGCCAGCAGAATTTGTTTTCCGTACAGTATGTAAAAGCTGTGCAGCACAATAGATACATGGACAACAACAGACACTCCACATATTATCACAAAACAATACAGAGAGACAGAACATATTACACACAACCACATACAATAGGTGAATGGTACGTATGCCAGTAGTATGTGATAGCTGATTAGAAGAGTAGAACAGAACGAGAAGTTGATGCTTGATCCGGTACTTTATAAGCTGCCTAAGAAAGAAAGTCATTGTTGAGCTTTTGCAATGATGTGTTCAGTGTTAGTTTTCCACTTCAGATTATTGCTGATGTATGTTCCGAGGAATTTAAAAGAGTCCGTGGTGGTGGTGGGATCTGTGTTTATTTGTATGGGTATTTTGGGATTCGCCATGCATGGGAAGTCAATAATGAGTTCCTGCTTGGTCCACATCAGTGCAGTACTGGGTTTCATCATTGTTAAAGATGAGGCCTACAATGGTTGTGTCATCTGCATATTTTATCATTTTCACAAAACTGTCCATGGATGTTAAGAGGGCGGTGTAAAGTGAGAAGAGCCAGGGGGAGAGAACACAGCCCTGAGGAGCACCTGTACTGAGGGTGAGAGGGTATAAGGTTAGGTTATTAACCTTCACCCTCTGTGGTCTGTTCCGCAGGAAGCTCCAAATCCAGTGGTGTATGGCTGGGTCAATGTTTATGTCCAAGAGTATAGTAAAGAGTTTGAATGGGTTGATGGAGTTAAAGGCGGAACTAAAGTCTATGAACAGGATGTGTGTGTAGGTGTTTGGTTGTTCCAGGTGATGCAGGGCATGGTGGAGTGCTATGCTGACTGCATCCTCAACAGACCCGTTGGCTTGATAGACAAATTGATATGATATGATAGACCTCATCCACCTGACTTATGACTGTTCCTGTGTACAAGCAACAGTGTCTCTATGTATGATTGTAAATGTGTGATGGGCTTAGAGCACCAGCACTTGTCTCTTTGTTCCAGGCCTGGATGGCCAGTGGGCTTATAAATTGAGGTCCAGAGTTCAAACTCCAGAGTTGCACCTTGTAAAAAGGTCTTAGAGAGTGGATTTTCATGTTAGTCATAACATGCAATCATTGAGAGTGCAAATGCAGTCCCAAGTGGTGCGTCTGTGTAAGTTTAAGTGTTTTTCCAGGGCTGAGTTCAGCTGAATCTTTCAGACGGTAGTATGAAACAATATGACGTTTATTCATTGTAGACCAAGACATTAACATCTCCCATCGTGGTAACACTGTATTTGAAGGGGTGGTAATACTTTATTTGAAGGGTGGCAACGCTGTATTTGAAGGAGTGTGCATAAGACTGACATGACACCGTCGTAAGCCATGACAGGACACCTGTCACTGAACATGAAGGAGACTTTATGAATGGTTATGACTGTTGTCATAAAGTGTTATTTGGTCAGTTCTGTCATTTTCAATACAACGTTGACATTTTTTGAGATGTCTGTTTTCGAGCTACAGACGCGTGAAATGTATCAAATGGAGCGGCTCGGTCCCACTCGGGTGGCTACAACAAAGACATCTCGAACGATGTCAACTTTGATTTAAACATGACATAACTAACCGAGTGACACTTAATGACAACCGTCATAAACACTAGTAAAGTTTCCTTCATGTTCATGACAGAGTCATGTCAGTCTTATGCACACCCCTTCAAATAAAGTGTAACCCCCGTCATTTTATCTGTGCAGTGTTTGAGTGTGTCTCTGTCCTCTTTTCTATCTTGACAGTCATAAGCCCAAACATGTCTTTGAGGACGATGCTATCTCTTCATCTTTCTTCGTGTGTGTGTATTTGTGTTTATTTGTAAATAGGGGTGTCGTTTAACTGGCCATTGTAAAGGCTAGGGTCATCAGTTTGGGATCAGCTCTCACCTCTGTTAAGAAATAGCAAGCTAGTCAAGATAGGAGGGATGTGTCCATATATCATAAGGGTGGATTGTGTGATAACATCTCATGGTGATGGTAGCGTGTCAGATCTTACTCGCTTTTCTAGTGGTTCTTTTCATTTTTTTTATCCTTAATGGCAGTGTTGGGCTGTCAGGGCCATTAGGGCCTTCTCTGCTGGCCCTGTCAAAATCAAAATCAGAATTTGTTTTTCATAGTTTGTTTTTTTTTGGATTTTTTTCCCCTTTTTCTCCCCAATTGTATCTGGCCAATTACCCCACTCTTCCAAGCCATCCTGGTCGCTGCTCCACCCCTCTGCCGAGCTAGGGAGGGCTGTAGGAACCCCACGTGCCTCCTCCAATACATGTGGAGTCCCCAGCCGCTTCTTTTCACCTGACGCTGAGGAGTTTTGCCAGGGGGACGTAGCGCGTGGAAGGATCATGCCATTCCCCCCAGTTCCCCCTCCCCCTCGAACAGGCACCCTGACCGACCAGAGGAGGCACTAGTGCAGCGACCAGGACACACACCCACATCCGGCTTCCAACCCGCAGACACGGCCAATTGTGTCTGTAGGGACGCCCGACCGAGCTGGAGGTAACACGGGGATTCAAACTGGCGATCCCCGTGTAGGTAGGCAACGGAATAGACTGCTACGCTCCAGACACACCTTTGTTTTTCATAGTTGAATTGAAGTGTACCTGAAATGTGTCTGGATTCAATGACTTGTTTTCTCACAGGGCTGAGCCGGGATTTCCTTCGTCATCTAAACATGTCACAGCTCCTTGGACCAGCACTAGTGGTGTTGCTAGCCTTTCCTTGAAGAACCAAAGCTGCAAAGTGATTACAATGTTGAGTGACCGTATCATCAGCCAATCACATTTTGTCGTGTAGTGGCAGAAAGCCCCAGGGCCCTGCAATGGGTTGGTGCTATCCCCGCTGTCTTTATCAACTTTGAGCTTGAATCTTTGGCGGGCTGTGAGCAAATGATTGATAATAATAATAAACTGAGTTTGTACAGCACTTTTCATATGCAGAGACAGATCTCGAAGTGCTTCACAGATAATTAAGCACAATGGCTGCCGAAATCACAGCTACTGATGGTCTTGTTGTCGGTCTACTTCGTGTCTTTTGCGAATCGGGTAGGATTGCCTGCATTTTTTTTTTACACACATTCTCCTCAATGGACTAAATTACTGGATGAATTTTGTGAGAGAAGGCTGCCACGAGTCTCTCAAGTGAGGTGGAACTTCAACTCCAGGTTGATTGAGCACATTTTTCCTATTGAATTGAAGGCGACGCAATGAAAATATTATGGTTATACTTTATTGAATTTTTCTGAAGTTGCGCGAGTGACCGGTGAACACTACATCAACTGTGGAAGCGTATTTGTTATCTCCGCCACGTGGTATGCATTTGGTCATGTATGTATGTGTCTGTCCGTGGTTAATCTCACAAGCTACTGGACCTATCCGCCTACATTTTGTGTGCAGAGTTGTGACTGCATGATCAAGAACTTCTCGTGGTTACAGTGATGAAAAACCTTCGGAAAACGTTTGTTCTTGATATCGCCGCTCCCTCTCTAAATTCACGCTCTAGCTCGCTCGACCAACGCTGCTGTCCGTTGCCGCACACATGCGCGCTGTTGATTTAGCTCAGGCAGCGGCAGTGCCCTTTATGTGTTCGGGTATGAACTTTGAAAGTACATGAGTCGTCGATCACAGATCAGCAAATAATTCACTGCTGAGCTCAGCACAGGAGAGCTGGATGAACACCCTGGATGAACCAAAAATCTTCTTTTGGCAGCATCTGTCACCACAATGGCTCATCCTTTCCATGACGAACCAAAAATAATTTGCTTCACTCACTTCATTGTCATCGTTTTTTAACTTGACATCATCACTGGGATTAGACGGGGAGGTGCCATAGACTCCAATGTTAAAACTCTGTAATAAAAATAGAGCTACGGTAGTAGGATTAATCACAGTCACAGCTGGAAATCACCTTAGTCGCTACAATAAAACGTTTCCCATGGCTGAGCTGTTTTCTTGCTGTTTTTTTTATTGCTTTAGAATGAATGAAAGTCATTCGCCTACATTCATTTTATTTTTTTTGGGGGGGGGGGTTTCCCTCTTTTTCTCCCCAGTTATACTTGGCCATTTACCCCACTCGTCCGAGCGGTCCCGGTCGCTGCTCCACCCCCTCTGCCGATCCGGGGAGGGCTGGAGACTACCACACGCCTCCTCCGATACATGTGGAGTCGCCAGCCGCTTCTTTTCACCTGACAGTGAGGAGTTTCGCCAGGGGGCGTAGCGCATGGGAGGATCATGCTGTTCCCTCCAGTCCCCCTCCCCCCCAACAGGCGCCTCGACCGACCGGAGGAGGCGCCAGTGCAGCGACCAGGACACACACCCGCAGACACGGCCAACTGTGTCTGTAGGGACGCCTGATCAAGCTGGTGGTAACACGGGGATTCGAACCACCTTCCCTGTGTTGGTAGGCAACGGAATAGGCTGCTACGTTACCCAGACGCCCTACATTCATTTTATATCATGAAAACCGTGACATGTATACATATCTTCAGTCTTTTAATAAGGGCCCCCTCTCCTGGTAGGCGAAAAAAGAGGTGGTTTGTCACCAAGTCCGAGCACCGGAGCTACGCCTGGCGGAGGTACCGAGTGCACTCTTCTAGTTGTTTCCGTGCCATGTGGTGTGTGTGTGTGCAGTCCGGTTGCTGAGTGACATAAAGGAAGATCTGATGGTGACGCTGCAACAGCTGCTGTAGTGCACGGCGGTGTGCGTCGTTGTGGTTGTTGAAGATCGGCTGTCTTGTCGGTGCCGATCCAGCAGTGCATATAGCGCCTGATAGGATGTTCTGTATGTGGCCGTGTTGGCTGTATCGTCACCAATACGAGAAATTTATGTGCGTGTGTATGGGAGAGTTCAGCTTGTTACCGAAGGCCCTGACTGAAAGTCCACGGTATGCTACTGCTTAATGGTCCTCTGGCTAAGATAAACCATAAGTGCTATTTTTGAAAAAATGCTGGGACTTTTCGAGTATTCTGCAGTTGATAAAAGTCTTGGCCGCACACCGGCAGTAAAATCAGCTATGTTGTATTGAGGGAATTCTGCAGGACCCATTCTTAACTGAATGGGAAAAACTGACACAAGTTGACCCCATCTAAGCCCATGTGATTTGATAAAGCTGGCGCGGCCCCGTTGACTTTCATGTGGCTCGCCGAGGTTGGTTAGTCTATGACATCAGCGTCACTTAAAAAGCATTTAGAGCACTTATTGCAATGGATTGTCGTCTTGGATAAAAGTCAGTCCTGATACATTAGCCAGGCCAATGAGCACATAAAGGTCTAAAGAATGACCCTGTCTGACTACTGTCCCTAACAGCTGTCTTTTAATGGCTCATGGATTATTCAAAGGGTATGTCCAATTGGAAGCAGAATCCCTGTGGTTATTAGGGCGACCTTCAGAATTTATAGAAGCGAGCTGCTCTGTGTACCGCGAAGGTAGAACCGAGAAAGCCCAAACGCCGTTGCTAGCGCCGTGCAATGATGAATTCAAGACCCGTTCAGCAGTTCCAAATTTTGTGTCTTGATTGCATCGCAGGTTCAAGCGAATATCGGAGCCAGATGTCCACTCTTGTTATTGATTGAACCATTCAGCCGGGTCATGTGTGAATCCTGTATTAGGGTGTGTTTTTGAGAAATGTAGATGGAGGGACGTTAATCAGTAACGCTTTGTGTTGCGAGGAAAAGCCACCCAGCGCCAGCGGAAGCCGTCAGTAGCCAACGGTAGGAGACTGCGGTTGCACCGGGCAGCTCTCAGGTGCGCGAGCACGTGCAAGTGGCATGGACGTGAGGGGAAGGGCGTCGCTGCAAAAATGGCATGCGTGCTCGGCAAATCTTCCCTGGATAAATAAAGTTGTCGAAAAAACGCAGTTAATTGTTAAACACAATGGCGCTCTTTACTGCTTCAGTGGGCGGGCGGGCCGAGCCTCAAGACTGTGCCGCATTGATGGAAGAACAACAGTTTTCCGTTTGGCAGACAAGCTACTGTTCCAAACCACTTCATCTGTCCTCTTCCAGTCTGGTTACCATACACCTATGCTGGTTTTGGACACGGCAGTCTTTGGATTAAGTAGGGGATAATTCTGACCCCCCCCCCACACACACACACACACTCGCTCTCTCTTCTTTCTCTCTCTCCCTCTCACTCTCTCTCTATTCACCACCCACCCACCCACCCACACACACACGAAGGCATTACCCCACACATACCAATGTGCACATTTGAAAAATGTCAGGGGCGGACCACCTGGCTATTCCATGCCTGGTCAAAGGAAAAATCTTCCCTCCTGCATCAATGAGCTGCAGTGTACTTGGGTGTGCTCTGTCCCGCTCACATATCACGGCTGTTAGACAGGCATGTGCTGGACGCCTGCCTCCAGGACCCTGCCTGGCTCGCCGCTCGCTAAGGTCCCATTCAAGGTAATCTACACCAATCCAACCAATTTCGCAGGTGCAGAACCGTAGGACAGGGGAATCTGGAAACGTCCTCGCAGCTATTCAGGTCCGTATGGTTAATCCAGCGGCGTGGAAAGGTCTGCTTTCCCACGAGGCAACCCGGCTGTGAAACGGTCAACATTTCTAGCTTTGTTACGTAAACGGCCTTAAGAGAGTTTAGGGACATCTCTCGAAAGGAAGCCTGAAAGACCCAGGGGTATTTACTTAGGTCTCCACCTGTATTTACTGCCCGGGTTATGGTTTCATGTTAAGAACGCCACATGAAATGTTGACTTGTGGAGGCGATTACATGGCACGTTGTCGTCCCTAACTGTGACTCGTGTACAGCATGTCGGGATGGAGGATGACGGGCTGTATGCGTGCGATACTACACATAAGTATGGAAACGGAAAAACATGAAAAAACCACACTGAAACACACACACACACAACACACCAGCCTTTTCCCTGCTCCTACACCCCCGCCCCCGCCCCCCGTGAGAGTCGTTGATTTGCCTAATACTTCACGAGTTACATAAGAAATGTGCAAAAAAGAAAACATGCAGCTAAGGGAGGCGGGTAATCTGGTTTTTACATGGGAATGAGGTACAAAAAAGTCTTTATGTGTATGTGTGTGTGTGTGTGTGTGAGAGTGCACATGCCAGGGAGAACGCATATGTGGTTGAGTCCCTAACGTTAACCTTTACCATAACCCGATTTGTAGCATGAATTGATTGGATAAATGTTGCGACAGCACAGGGACACCATGTGAAATGTTGTTCCGCTTCCGGTGTGGGAAGATGGCGGCACGAATTCACGTTTGCGGCGGCCTCGCCCAGTACCGTCCATGCAGTGTCTTTGTCCACGTCTGCGTCTACGTTTGTCTTCGTTTGAAGGCTGGGAGAGCTGGCGCTGGATCGGCTGGGAGAGCTTGGTCTGCTGTGTCCGGTGGGCCCAGGGACCACGGCCTTGCCTGGAGCTGTGCCCGAAGAGGTGACGCCGAAGGCGGTTTGACAGGACACGGAAGCGGGGCAGGCTAAGCTAACTGCTAGCCCATGCAGACCGGCAGTTCTGACCGTCATCCTGGCTGGCATTTGTTCTCCTGGACAGTGATTTTTTGTTTAGCTATGTGTTAGCTTGGATATATGTGTTGTTGTTCTTGCATATGTGTTTTGTCTTTGTGTTGCACTGCTGCGGTTTGGGGGAAATGGTGTGTCGTTTCATTTCATGCACTTGCGCACATGAAATGAAACGACAGAGTGTTTCTGATTCTGATCTGAGACAATCTCTCACTCGCAGAAATCCGGAGAAACCTGTTGTTACTCCATCAAATCAGAAATACAGTCAGGTTTAGGGGTATCCCAAAGCCAGCATATCCGACGTTGCTCGGAGACCATCTCTGACTTGCAGATAGCAGGTTGTGCGTGTGTGGTTGCCTGCAATTGCACATGAATGGGTTTAGGTGACAGAATGATCAAATCCAAATACACATACTGTATCCTTGTAGAGAGAGAGAGAGAGAGAGAGAGAGAGAGGGGGAGAGAGAGAGAGAGAGAGAGAGAGAGAGAGAGGGGGAGAGTGTGTGTGTGTGTGTGTGTAAGTGTCTGTGGTCTGTGGCCCGGGTTTGTAAACTGACCTCTCACAGCAAGGTGAGAAAACAACCTGTAAAAAGGTTGTGTTTCTCCCTTCCCTCGCTGTGAAAACAGACTCTCCACAGCTTTTTTGGTCACACGTGCCGTTTTCCAACAGATTTACAATGTCGCCTCTATTGCTGCACCGCTGGCAGCTTCCAGAACAAAGGTTGGAGAGGGTGTGTGTGTGTGTGTGTGTGTGTGTGCGCGTGTGTGTCCGTGTGCACGTGTTTTGCTGTGTCCTTTGGATTAGCGGGCTGAACTCAGGACTGTTAATTTTAAGTTTTATTTATTTATTTAACCTTTATTTAAACCATGCAAGTCATTAAGAACAAATTCTTATTTACAATGCGGGCCTGGCAGAAGGCAACACCTCTTCAGGGAAGGGGGTAGGGTCTAAAAAATAAATACCAAAAGTTAAAAAGACAGCAGCACGCATTCAGATATTTCCAACACACCCGCTACTTGCATACAATCGCAACAAGCATTAGATAAACGGCATGCAGTCTAGCACACGAACGTTGAGCAGGGAGCTAGCAGATAACAGTGTCAGGCGATACAACAACCGAACAAAAGTAGCCTACATAAACGGTAAGACAGACAGGCAAAGCGAAACAGCAGCAGCAAGAGAGCAAGGATATGCATGGGACAACGGTAAGCAGCAGACAGACCAAGGGTTAAGGAATATTAGCGGGTCGGGAAACAGCTACATGTATCAGTGAAAACGGCCATAAAAGCTATCCCCAAGTCAGCTTTTAAGCTGACTTGGGGATAATAGAATTGTGCAGTTTTAGTGTTTTCTGCAGATCGTTCCAGTCTTTGGCTGCAGCAGACTGGAATGGCGACAGACTGAATACAGTATTTGTTTTGGGAACGTTCAACAGAATATTGTGAGCAGAGCAGGTGTTATGTGCAGCAGATGTTGTTTGCAACAAGTTACACAGGTATTTGAGGGGGGACAGACCAAGGAGGGTTTTGTAGATAAGCATGAACCAATGAATATTATGATGGGTGTGTGAGGACGGCCAGTTTACAGAGGAGTAAGGAGTGCAGTGGTGGGGATTTGAAAGGGGCATTTATAGCAAACTGGATAGCAGAGTGCTAGAGAACATCAACCTTCTGGAATGTGCCCTTGCATGCTGACTTATATTTGAAGTCATGATAGTCTAACATGGGGAGGATGTTGTTAGTTTAACAGAGAGAAGGAAGGTGGAGCACATTTTGTACAAGAAACCAATTTTAGATTTGGCCTTAGACTGTAAACTGCTGATATTGTGTGGAAAGGACAGAGTGCTGTCTAGCCAGATACCTAAGTATTTGTGTTCAGGGACCTGGTCTTGGATAGTTCCATCGTGGGTGGTGATATCTGGGGCTGGAAGAGGCACAGAACCCTTCCTTCAAAATCACATCACCTTGTTCTTTGTGGTGCTGAGCTCTAGGTTTAGGGTACAGAAGGCCTGTTGAACCCTAAGGAAGCTATCCTGAAGTGATGCAAGTACTGCATCTGGGGATGGACCAACAGCATATAAAGGGACTGTATCATCAGCATAAAGATGGATAGATGAGTCGCCAACAGAAGAAGCAATGTCATTTATTTATATTTTTTTAAAAAGTGTGGGACCCAGGATTGAACCCTGGGTACACCCTTAGTGACAGGGTGGGGTTGAGAGAGCTGTTGTTCTGGGTTTGCAGTGACACAACCATAACCAGGTTGGAAACCAGATTCAACACCAGACAGAATGTTATACACATCCAGATATTAGTAAGTTGCTTATTTACAAGTTTTTTTTTCCCAACACTTTTGATAAAGAAGGTAGTATAGAGATGGTCCTATAACAATTATGATCAGCCTGGTCTCCTCCCATTAGAGGGGATGTAATACAGCTGCCTTCCATCCACGTGGAACTTCAGCTGTGGGGAGGGACAGGTTAAAAAGAGCCGCAGTGGGAGCTGCAATGATTGGGGCTGTAATCATAAAGAAGAAAGGGGCCAATTCATCAGACCCGGCTGACTTTTAGAGTCCGGCCTTAGCAGCTCATCCAAGACTTCCCCCTCCAAAACAACCTGTAGAGTGAGGCTATGTGAGGAGACGGGGCCTGGGGGGGAGGGGCTAGGGTGAGAGGCTTCAGGTGAGTTGGAGGATGGGCTTAAGGGAGAATAACTATCCAGGTAGGGGGCATTAGCAGATTCATAAATAAAACCAAACTTTATAAAGCGCGAATTAAAAATGTTGGCCATACACACCTTATCATATACAATAATGTCAACCATGGTAAGTGACAAGGGCAGCTGAGTAGGTTTTTTGTTTTTTTTAAGATTGCTCACTATTTTTCAGAATCTTTTTGGGTCAGAGCCACAGAGGGAGAATTGTTCTTTGAAATAGCCAGCTTTATTCTTTTGAACAGCTTGCGTAGCCTTATTTCTAACTTGCCTAAAGGCCAGGAGGTCCGCAGGGGATCTAGATAGCCGCGCCTTATGCCAGGCGGCGTTTTTTTTTGTTGAAGGATTTACTGCAAGCTCACAGCCAGACCAGGCACTGAGTTGATTTTTTTATTCTTATTTTTTTGACAGGGGCACACTTGTTAACAATGGCACTAAACAGGTCACAAAACAAATTCCATGCGTCATTTACAGAGGGGATCAGGCTGACTCTAAACCATTCCACATTGGCCAGATCATGTAAAAAGGCTGGAGTCCAAGTCCATCCAGATGGGGAAGGGAAAGAGAAGAGAATGGTTCCAATTTCATCTTCTAGACAAGAGGAAAAGGGAAGAGTTATTAGGGCCTTGTCCTCTGGGTCGTCATCCTATTGCTCTATTTGTCTTTTTTTGTGACAACAAAAGCATCCATCTCATGACGGCAGAGTCAAGGATGTGTGCTGATTCGAAGGGTAGAGGCTTCTCTCCTTTTGTGTCTCTTTGAGTCTCGAGTGCTGACAGGTACTGTCTCTCACGTAACCTCTCTCTCTCTCTCTCTCTCTCTCTCTCTCTCTCTCTCTCTCTCTCTCTCTCTCGCTCTCTTGGCAGGTGCTGACAGAGCTCTCCCCTACCCACCCTGACCTCTGACCCCTGTACCCACTCTGTCTCTGTGACACCATTTGACTGTGACATCTCCCTTCCTTTCCTGGGTCACTGTTTTGATGACGGCCGCTGTCTGGTTCATCTGCTCACATTGTGGAATTTGATTGCAATGGGAAATCCTCCCCTCCTGTTCCCAACCACTATTGCGTTGTGGCTGTCCCGATCTCTGTAAGTCAGGAATGTTCTTAGATCAACATTTTGACACGATGTCCATGAGCTATCCAAACATTTGTCTAATCAGGTTCATGTTTCAAAAATAGGTCATCGTATCGAACGTTGACCAGTGGACATCCTTTCACTCGCAGAAATCAGCCTGTCTTGTACATATAGCCTTACTTGACTTTTTCTCATTTCCGCTGGATATGAAACATGATATATTAGTCATGGAACCTGGCTTAATGAATAGAGCCAGTTGCGTCAGGAGATCCACAGTGTCTCCATGATGGAAGTTCATTTGTTCAGCCCAAAAAAAAGATATGTTGTAACAACCGAAGACTTATTTTCTCCCGACTCCAAAAAAAACCAACACTTCACTTGGAAATGGGCTCGGTTGGAAATGGCTTTCGTGTCTGTTTACCAGCTGCACTGACAAGCCTGAAACGTGATCGTTTTGTGCCCATCGCAAGCAATCCTTCTGACTTGCGTGACGCCTTTTCACAGCCTGCTCTTGACAGGTGCCTGGAATACGTCCATCACCACTACTGGAAACAGAGCATCCGTCTTCATAAATTCCCCCTACTTTCACTGCAGGCCTTTGAGAAGGAATCTTGGCGGAGCAAAATCTCCCGCGCTGTTACAAAACCACTTTCGATATCCTCCGTTTTATAGATATTTTAATTTCCTCTAAGTTTCAGGACAAATTTATGAGAGTCTCCGTGTGTGTGCTTGTGCACTGTGTCTGAAAGTTGGCTCCGACACGCAACCCATCCCACAGCTTCTACAGATTATCTCCTGGTTGTACTCCAGCAGCTTCACTCGCGCCCGAGCTGCCAAAGGAATTTGGAAACGACGGAGTACAAATCTTCTGTCTTCTCTCTGTCCTCCCTCCTATACTCTATCTCTATCTGTCTCTATCGCGCTCTCATTCGGCCTTCTTTTTATTGCGCTGCCCCTGTCTGGCTGATTCATGCTGACGGCTGACAAGTGTGCTAGTTTGTCTCCATCTCGGTTAGGAGGTGGCAGGACTCAGACGCTGGTAGAGCGGCGTGTTGGGCAGAGACGGGGAGAGATAGAGCCTTTTCTTCTTCTTCTTTTTTTTTTTTTGGCTCTGAGAAAAATATGAAAAAGTTGGGATTTCCCGAGCCAAAGTCCATTATTAGGGTTGGGCCGTTGAGATGGCGGCTCAGGAGGGTGCAAGGCCTCCAGGGATGGCGGGTTGCTGAAAAACGCTAAAAACAAAGTGCCGCTGTAAAGAAAGAGCAGTAGTTAGAAAAAACAAAAAAAAATCCACCCCAGTTAGATATAACCCTCTGTAGGAAAAGTTAACCTCGCAAGAAGGTCCTGGTAGTACAACGGACTTGGGCTAAATTACTTATTACAAAATATGGCACTCTTACCCCGATTACTGCATAATTACTATATTGCATAATATTATATTATAATAGTCCAAGACATGCAAGTCAGGTGAGTTGGCCATGCTAAATTGTCCCTAGGTGTGAATGTGTGGGCCCTGTGGTGGCCTGGCGGCCTGTCCAGGGTGTCTCCCCGCCTGCCGCCCAGTGACTGCTGGGATAGGCTCCAGTATCCCGCAACCCTGAGAGCGGGATAAGCAGTTTGGATAATGGATTGATATAATATTATATAATATTACATAATTTATTAACATATATTATATAATATTATATTACATAATTACTATATTATGGTCACTGTATTACTGCAGCTGTTGAAATGGTCATGTTGAATGCCTTTATCTGATTTCCACTATCAGGGTAAGGCCTTAACCGACGTATTTAAAACCTGATTAAGACCCCTGGATTTTTTTTTTTTTTTTTACTTGTTCTTTCAATCTTTTAAAGCGTTTGAACATACAACTCTAATTTTGAAAATGTGCAAGTCAGGGGGGAAGTCAAAGATCTTGGATGACAACAAACGTGGCTGCCATGGCCCGTACCAGCCACGTGGGCCAGGTGAGCGGCTCTCGTTGAAATGAGTAAGCCGCCATCCGGTCTTTTATCCCGAGTTTTAATGCGTCCAAGATGAACGCACAAAAAAATAAAACTATCTGGAATAAAATGACGGAAATCCACAAGGCTGGAGAGATCGAGGGAAGCAGTAAATACTTTCCGTGGAACATACAGCAATTATACAAAGAATAATGTGGACCAGCCCAGTACTGCCAATATCCATCCGTGTACAATCATCAAAATATTGGCATAAATGTGTAACTGCCGATAATCGGATTTCTCATTTGCACTGTAAAATTCTACTCTATTCTATTCTGTTTTCTGTTCAATTCTATTGTGTTTTCTGTTCTCTTCGATTCTGTTTTCTGTTCTATTCTGTTCTATTGACTTTTGGAGGATCAAGGCATGCAGTAATAGGAAGAGTGACTAAGCGACAGGCAGAGGATAGAGATGACTCCCCTATGTAATGAGTGGTAGTCAGGCCTCTCATCACGACACTCATGCTCTCATACAGCTACAAACATGCAAACACACACACACACACACACACATATATATATATATATATGTACATACACATACATATATATATGTACATATACACACACACATATATGTACATACACACACACGCACACACATATATATATGTACATACACACACACACATATATATATACATACACACACACACCACACACACACTACTGTAATTAGCAGCATTAGTGGGTTTGGCCCTCCCCTGTCGAGCGTGGGCCAGAGCTCAGCGCTGGCTGGGCAGGAAGACCGTCTCTCAGTGTGGAAAACACAAAGAGCTTCAAAGGAACGGAGGACTGGCAAGGCCTGGGAGATGACTGCAGAGATAGAGAGGGAAATGACCGAGAATTTAAGAGAAACGGGGGAGGAGGAATATTTCCGAATTGCGCTCTGGAGAGGGCGAGACAAAGAGCGAGGAGGTCGGGGGATGAGGCGGGGTGAACCGGAAAAGTGGAATACACAGGAAAGCGAGTTATTATATCAGGTTAAAACTTTCTTTTTTTTCTTCGTCTTGACGCTTGCCTCTTTGATTAAGCTGGAATACTGCAGCCAGCAGTTCAGAGAGGAAGTGGGCAGGGCTGCTCGCTGCGGCTGTTTCCACGTCTTTGTGATAAAAGAACCCCTGTGTGTGTGTGTGTGTGTGTGTGT
Organism: Lampris incognitus; assembly: GCF_029633865.1. Taxonomy (NCBI): domain Eukaryota; kingdom Metazoa; phylum Chordata; class Actinopteri; order Lampriformes; family Lampridae; genus Lampris; species Lampris incognitus. The sequence continues at coordinate 43,637,887 of NC_079223.1, read as the reverse complement.
GTGTGTGTGTGTGTGTGTGTGTGTGTGTGTGTGTGATGAAGCCTGACATTCACCTTCCAGCAGAGACTGCAGCAGCAAAGGGAAGCAGGCCAGTTTTACTTGATTAGTGAGGGGACGTTTTAACGGCCCCCTACCTGCAGACAGAAGCTGGTTTTATTGCCTCTTTCAAACTCGGTCCATTTGTGCGGGTTTTCCTGTTCATGAGTGATGGCTTACGGACACATCTATCCACCTGTTTTTTGCTTTGTGCCTTTCTCTATTTCCGGACAGAACAGCTTGTTCTTGCATTATTATTATTTTATCATGGTATGAAATTGATTAAAGAAGAGGGGCGCTGTCTCAGATCAATAGAAAACAAGAGCGTTAATCTCAAGTGACGAGTTATATATGTAGGTTCTCTCTCCCTCTCTCTCTCTCTCTCTCTCTCTCTCTCTCTCTCTCTCTCTCTCTCTCTCTCTGTCGCTCTCTAACTCTTTCTCTCTACTCTCATCTCTCGCTCGCTCTCTCACTCTACTCTCTCTCCCACTCGCTCTCTACTCTCTCACTCTCTCTCTCACTCTCTTTCCCTCTCTGTCGCTCTAACTCTTTCTCTCTACTCTCACCTCTCGCTTGCTCGCTCTCTCACTCTACTCTCTCTCCCACTCGCTCTCTACCCTCTCTCACTCTCTCTCTCACTCTCTTTCCCTCTCTGTCGCTCTAACTCTTTCTCTCTACTCTCACCTCTCGCTTGCTCGCTCTCTCACTCTACTCTCTCTCCCACTCGCTCTCTACTCTCTCTCACTCTCTTTCCCTCTCTGTCGCTCTAACTCTCTCTCGCGCTCTCTCTCTGTCACTCTCTCTCTCTGTCACTCTCTCACTCTGTCTCTCTCTAACTTTTTCTCTACTCTCACCTCTCGCTCGCTCTCTCGCTCTACTCTACTCTCACTCACTCTCTACTCTCTCTCACTCTGTCACTCTCTTTCCCTCTGTCGCTCTAGCTCTCTCTACTCTCACTCTCTCTCTGTCACTCTCCCTCTGTGTCGTTCTAACTCTCTACACTGTCGCTCTACTCTACTCTCTCTCACTCTCTCTTTCACTCACTCTCTCACTCTCTTTCCCTCTCTGTCGCTCTCTAACTCTTTCTCTCTACTCTCACTCTCTACTCTCCTCGCTCTCACTCTGTCGCTCTCACTCTCACCTCTCTGTACTCACTCTCACTCGGACTCTCTCACTCACTCTCTCTCTCTCTGTCACCCTGTCTCATTCTCTCACCTCTCACTCTCTCTACTTGCTCTCTCTCTCTCTCTCTCTCTCTATCTCTCTCTCTCTCTCTCTCTAGGTCTATGTACCACATTAAGAGTCTTGATATGTTAGAGAGACCTAGACCAAGAGGTGAATAACCAGGGTATGTCTCTATGGAGGTTTACAATTACACAAGAGTCTAGCACGTTCTGTTAAGAGATGTTGGACAAAAAATGAAATAGACACGCAGACATGTCGAAACCGAGTATCCCAAATTCTGGTCGAGTGCTCCAGCCGTCTTCTCCCAGACGTGAGGTACTGTTTCCTTTTATTCGTTTGACATGTATGTTTTCATTAAACTGTTTATGTATTAATTGTGGCGCTGAAATGCAACACAGCGATTTATCAAATCCAGACAAAAACAACCCAGTTGGATGTAATGAGGTCTTTGGCATTTTTTTTGCCTGGTTGATAGAATGACACAAGCCCTTATGTTCTTTCCTCCAGTAGTCTCGAGTTCTGGTCTTCTTTGCTTATTTGTTGACTGCCATATGCTGATACGTGGAAAAGGAATAACAGATATTATGTATCAGGTAATCAATCACCAGTTAGGTTTCTCTTTATCTGAGCAATTTTCTGCAAAAACAGCCAAACCACATAGCCCGAAGAAGAACTTTGCAGTATTATAGTGTACTTCTGGGAGTACAATAAATAGATGTTGGGGTTGGAGCCACACATCCTCCTGGCGTTTTCCCTCAATTAGTTGTTGGGGGGTTTTTTTTTCCTCCGCATTTGTGCCCAGATGTCCACAAGAGGGGGCAGTGGGCACAGTTGATCTCTGGCCCCTCTCCGACCTCTCACGCAGGATACTGACCCTAGAGCCGCATCCTCTGAAGCTTGTTTGTCACCATGCGACATTATCTGCGCTTTAGCTGTGGAATGACGCTCTAATGAGAAAGCTGCTTCTTCCTGTTTCAACCTGCCTGCTCTTATCTGCCCTTCCTTATCTCCACCCTCTGCATTTGGAGCGAATAGACCTTAGCTAGGATGGTGTGTGTGTGTGTGTGTGTGTGTGTGTGTGTGTGTGTGTGTGTGTGTGTGTGTGTGTGTGTGTGTGTGTGTGTGTGTGTGTGTGTGTGTGTGTGTGTGTGTGTGTGTGCGCAAAAACATGCATCTGTATGTGTGTGTATGTGTTCTTGTGTGCATGTGTGTGCAAAAACATGCATGCTTGTGTGCATGTGTGTGTATGTATGTGTGCTTGCACATGTGTGTGTGTTGCTGCATGCATGTCTGTGCATGCATGTGTGTGCATGTGTGCAAAAACATGCATCTGTATGTGTGTTGCTGTGTGTATGTGTGTGCAAAAACATGCATGTGTATGTGTGTTGCTGTGTGTATGTGTGTGCAAAAACATGCATGCTTGTGTGTGTGTGTGTGTGTGCGTGCGCGTGTGTGTGGGGCCAGAGGACACTACCCTGGAGGTGTTGCTTGGACAGGCCTGTTTATCTGGGCTGATAAGGGAGAGCGAGCAGGAGGGAGATGGCGAGGTGAGGGCCGCTGATGGAAAGAATGACACGGCCTCGGCTCTCAGGACGCCGTCATCTGCTCCGCCGTCTGACAGCGGGAAACCGACGGGCTTCACCGTATCCTTTACTGAATCGCTCCCCTGCCCTGCTCCCCTCTTCACAGAGACACACAACCCTTCCCACACCCAGGAAATTCTGCTCACACGGTGGGCTTGAACACGAGGTCCGGTTTGAGAGCTCGCTCTCTTTTATGACTCCCATCGTTCTCATTTAACAAAGGCTGTTGTCTGCGGTGAGGAACACACCTCACCGCAGAAAAAACAGTTGTGTTGTCTCAGGTTGTCGTCACAGCTTTTTCCTTTGGAAACAGATTGCATATAAAAAATGGTACAAATGAAGGTGGTGTGTGTATGTGCGTGTGTCTCTCTCATCTCATCATCATCAGCCGCTCCTCCGGGGTTGGTGGGGTGGTCGCGGTGGTAGCAAGCTAAGCAGGGCACTCCAGACATCCCTCCCCCCAGCAACGCCCTCCAGCGCCTCCTGGGGGGATCCCAAAGGCCTTCAGAATGGACATGTAGTCCCTCCAGCGAGTTCGGGGTCTACCCCGGGATCTCCTCCCAGCTGGTCCTCCGGGACCAGTCTGCGGTGCTGGAAGTCGTCCCCGCCTTAGCCTGCTGCCCGGCCTGCATTGCACCCTACCCCAATGCTCATCCCCGTGGTTGGTGGGTCCACAGGGTTTGTATGTATGTATAGTACTATAGTATAGTATAGTAGATTCAAGAGTTTTATTAGTCACATACACACAAGTACAAATCCTGGGTGCAGTGGAAGGAAAAAGGTACGAGCTCCAAAATGGGCAAACAACAAAGTACAGCAGGTACACACAATACACAATTTACAATCAACAGCTTAAGAACTCTGTAAAGTATAGTAAACTCTATATCGTATAGTATAGTACCGTAGTATAGTACAGTAATGCTCCTATTTCATCAAATGTTCACCAAAGCAGCCTGGATGTATACATGTGTGTGCATCTATACATGTGCGCATGTATACGTGTGTGTGTGTGTGTGTGTGCATCTATACATATGTGCGTGTATACACGTGTGTGCATGTATACAAGTGTGTGCATCTATACATGTGTGTGCATCTATACATGTGTGTGCATGTATACATGCGTGTACATTTATACGTGTGTACATGTGTGTGCATCTATACATGTGTGTATACACGTGTGTGCATCCATACATATGTGTACAGCTATACATGTGTGTGCATATATACATGTGTGTACATGTGTGTGCATCTATACACGTGTGTGCGAATGAATGTGGGATCATCCGGTCTCTTGAGAGCGAGCGCTGCGATGACACACCAGCAGCACGATTTGCCCAAGAGAAGACACGTGTCCTATAGCTTTACATACATTACTGCATGTGTGTGTATGGTACTTTAATGTATGTAAAGCTATAGGACACGTGTCCTCTCTTGTGCGAATCGTGCTGCCGGCGTGTCATCGCAGCGCTCGCTCTCAAGCGACCGGATGAGCCCACATTCGTTTCCATGCGCGCACACGTGTATAAACGACACCCAGGCTGCCTCGGTGAACGTTTGATGAAATAGGAGCGTTTTAATCCGCGCGGAGCGTTGGCTGTTAGACGCGAGTCCCAGGCCAGTCTGCACATCAGCCGTTTTCGCAGACAATTTATCGTTTCTTTTCCTTGCCTTCTCCGCGGCGGGCTGGTTTTCCTCCCCCAGCAGGACGGCAGCCGTCCGCGGTGTCATTACACCCGAGGAATTTACAGAGCGCTTTATCACGCGGCTCGATTCGGCGGCTCGAGGGCCCCGCTGTCACTCTTTCCAGCGGCGTGCGCGCGGCTGCGCGGAGTAGCGCCGTAGCCCCGTAGCCCCCCCCCTCCTCTGTTTTTAAAAGCCCACCCTTCTCCTGTGCAGGACCCTCTCATACAGCACCACGACGCGCAGAGCCGCGGAGGAACGAACTTTTACTGAGTAAGGTTAAATCACAGTACTTTTACTTTTATTTTGAGTTGGTTTGTTAAAATAAATATTCTACTTTGCTGTTTTCAATTACCGCCACAGAGTACAAAACAAATTGTGACTTAAACCCCCGCCCTCCAATTGTATCCGGCCAATTGCCCCACTCTTCCGAGCCGTCCCGGTCACTGCTCCACCCCCTCTGCCCATCCGGGGAGGGCTGCAGACTACCACACGCCTCCTCCCATACATGTGGAGTCACCAGCCGCTTCTTTTCACCTGACAGTGAGGAGTTTCACCAGGGGGACGTGGCGCGTGGGAGGATCGCGCTATTCCCCCCAGTCCCCCCCCCCACACACACACACACACACACACACGATCAGGTGCCCCGACCGACCAGAGGAGGCGCTAGTGCGGTGACCAGGACACATACCCACGTCCGGCTTCCCACCCGCAAACACGGCCAATTGTGCCTGTAGGGACGCCCGACCAAGCCGGAGGTAACACGGGGATTCGAACTGGCGATCCCCGTGTTGATAGGCGACGGAATAGACCGTCACGCTACCCAACTGCCAACTTAACCTCTATAGACCTTGAGTGTTACCACTAGTGGCTGTTTTTGGAGTTTTGCATAAATTTCGTTTGTTTGCGTGTCAGCTACAGAGTATTTCCATATTTACTTCTCCTGGATCTCCACCTTGTCGTGGTGGAGAAACTTACGTGTACCAATGATCCCAAGAGCCATGCCATCCGGAGCTTGGCTCCTGGTACGGTCACCCCAGCCGGATAGGTCAAGGCGGAGGTTCCAGACGAAGCGCGATCCAACAAAGACCTCAACGGCGGAACTGGTGGAAGTTGTCTCCAGGTCACAACGGCGGCGAAGGCGGATGAAGGCTGCAACAGAGGGTGGTCCCCAATCGTCTTGTTTCTCCATGCCACTGGACTCTGGCCACCCCCTGCCAAGGACCGTGTGGTGGCTGCAGGAGCATCAGCCTCTCCACGTAAAAAGCTGTCACGCGCAGGCGTCCTCCCATTATGCGGCTCCAGGATCTACGCCCATCTGAAGACCCAGAGGGAGGATGGTCATACTCGACCCCGAGTAACCGCCGATGATGATGATGATTTCCATATTTTCAGAGTTACAGCTGGGTTTGCTTGTAGACATGAGAAGAACAAAAGTAATTCACAAAATAATGACTGAAGTAGTTTTTATAAGTTAAGATATACTTTATTAATCCACATGGGGCAATTCATCCTCTGCATTTAACCCATCCTGGCTGTGTAGCTAGGAGTGGTGGGCCACCATGCAGCCTGGGGACCAGCTCTTCTTGCCATATCTCATTCAGGGGCACAGACAGGAGTATTAACCCTAACACAAATATGTTTGATGAAAGAAACTTATTTACTCTAACTTAAGAATCAGAAACACTTTATTTGTCATTTCATTTCATGCAGTTGGGCACATGAAATGAAACAAAACGTTGTTTTCCCCAGCCCACATCCTGGAGAACGAACGCCAGCCAGGATGACTTGGAACTGCCGGTCTGCATGGGCTAGCAGTTAGCTTAGCCTGCCCCGCTTCCGCGTCCTGTCAGACCGCCCTTGGTGCTATCTCTTCGGGCACAGCTCCAGGCAGGGCCGTGGTCCCTGGGCCCACAGGACGCAGGAGACCGAGCTCTCCCAGATGATCCAGCGCCAGCTCTCCCAGCCATCAAACGAAGACAAACCTAGACGTGGACAAAGATCCTGCGTGGACGGCACATGGGTGAGGCCCCCGCAAATGTGAATTCACGCCGCCATCTTCCTTCTCTTCTTCATCAAGAGTAATTTTCTTAATCATTTTACTTTTACTGAGGTTAAAGGAGAAGTACTTTTACTCAAGTAGGAATGTTCAGTACTCTTTCCACCTCTGACAGTATGCGCGATATACCAGCTGCTACTCGGTTAGAGCTTACACACAGCTGCTGTCTACACATTCTGATGCCTTAATAAGATACAGCGTCAAAACAACGTAGAGCAATTGCACGATTTTCCTCAAAGCCTCGGTTATTATTGTCTGAGCAGGCCCAGCATTCACGTAGAGATGGATGGGGAGCTTCATCCTGCCATAGCACCTCACATCAATCATACGATGAAGAAGAGGAGGGCACCTTCTCTCTCCCCCTCTCTCTCTCTCCATTCACGTTTTCGCAGCACTTTGAGCAGTCGCGTTTATTAAATATTGTAACGACCACGGATGACTAGGCTCGCTAGCCCTTGGCTAACGGGCCGGACCCTTCAGTCGACTGGTTGGCGAAGTCGCGCTGGGTTCGCGTCCCGGCTGCGGCGGATTCCCGGCTGCCCCCTGAAACCGCTACAATATGTGTTGTGTTTCTCATCAGGGTGTGTAACGTCTCGGCTATAAATGTGCAACAGAAACTCTGTGCTCTTGTCATCCCACAGATCAGCCGAAGGACGGCGTTATTGAAAGCAGTTCTTGATAATTGATAAAGCTGGCCTTTGCAAGTGGAGAACCTGAACTCCACTTGCAGATCAACTCTGTCCAGGACACAAATCCTCGGTGTTGCATGCCCAGCCTGCCGACAGCACAGGTTAAAATAGATATAGATAAAATAAAATTTAAAAAAAGGTCGGTAATGTCTTGTGTTACGTGGCTTCACATCAGTACATAGGAACTCATAAGTTCGGTCTTCATCATGGAAACTAAACGTGTCCCCATTTAATCTCTTCATTTTTCCTTTGACTCTATGAAGGCAAGAGTCATGGGGGATTTTTTTTTTTTGCATGTTTATTCAGTTTTAATGCAATCAATCATTTTCGATCCTGGTCCCGCAACCATAGCAAACCAAAGAGAGAGACCCCGCAGATGCAGGAGCATGACTGTTTTACAGACTTCAGTTAATATGAAGCAGAGAGCGCCGAGGCCATCAGTCTCCATCAGCTGTCACAGCACATGCTGTAACAAGACGATAAATGTCCTTTAACCAAAGCATATAATTACATCATTGCATTATCGCCATTAATCTGGCTGCGCGTGCCAAGACAACTAGTATTAACCAATCAAACGGAGCGCAGTGCAGATTCGCTTTCATGCGTAAGCTCTGGGGGATTTGCAGTTTGATCAAACGGCATTATACAAGCGGTGGCAGTGTGTGCACATGCTGTTTAGTGGCTCGGTCCTGCAGCACATGTCAAACGGAACCTAAAACACTGTGACGTGCAGCACTATTACTTCCATGTCGGGCCAGACAACAAGACAGCAACACACTGTGCTGTACGAGTCAATGTCTGGAAAATGAAGTCACTGATTATTCATCATCTGTGACCCTGTTTACACTTGGTTTTGAAATGCGTTTATGGGCGATCGGATCACAAGTGGACAGCGAGACACATCGCCGTTTACACCTGTGTCTATTATGCGTCTCCAAATGTGTCCTGCTGAACACTTATGATCAGATTTCGTTACTCCGAAGAAGGAGAAGATTTCCTGTTACGTCCTTGCCGGGGACGCATCAGGACGCATTAGCGTTTACACTACAAAAGATATGTGGTCAAATGCGTCCCAGACCACCTCGGCAAGCGGTTTGAGTAACCGGCTCACAAAACGTTTTGGTGGTCGTTTACACTGCTATTTAGCGCTGTCCACTTGTGATCCGATCGCAAAAAAAAAACCGCATTTTAAAACCAAGTGTAAACGGGGTCTGTAACATGCAGTACTATTACATCCATGTCGGGCCAGGCAACAAGACAGCAACACACTGTGCTGTACGAGTCAGTGTCTGGAAAATGAAGTCACTGATTATTCATCATCATATTTCCACTGAAAAGGGAAGGCATTCATAGACGGGAAAGAAAAAAAAATCCCCTTATTGGAATGGAAGTCTGCCGTGCCACGCGAAGTCTCTGTGGCTTAGCTACCCGATGTTTTTCTGAAAATTTAGGAAAGATAAATGCTCTCGAAGGGGGTCGACTCAAAAAACATATATGCTGCTGTGCCTTGGCCGCCATGTTGCCATGCTTTGAAATACTAAAACCCCTTCCATCGGATTGGGGTCCTCCGTCTGCTCTTCTTCATACAGTGTTTACCAGATTTTTGTAAGAATACTTTTTAGTGTGTCACCTTGTTTTGTATGTGCACTGGTGGAAACTCTGTGTGTGTGGGGGGGGGGGGTGGCCTTTTAGATGACTTGTTAACGTAGTCCCCCGTGGTTCGCGTCCCGGCTGCGGCGGTTCCCGGCTGCCCCCTGAATTCGCTACATAGGTGTCAGAAGTGGGATGCTGAGACCGTGAGGCAATCAGAAACGCATGCGCCCTGGGGCGTGAGGAAGCTGGTACGCTGAAGTGCGGGGACATGCTTCCCGAAGGGGGGGGGGGTAGTGTAACGAGCATGAATGAGTAGACTCGCTAGCCGGTTAGCTAACGGGTCGGACCCTTTAGTCGACTGGTTAGCGTAGTGGCCCGTGGTGCGCGAGACCCGGGTTCGCGTCCCGGCTGCCCCCTGAATTCGCTACGCTGGTGTCAGAAGTGGGGTGGTGAGACTGTGAGGCCATCGGAAGCGCATGCGCCCAGGGGCGTGAGGGAGCTGGTGTGCTCAAACGTGGGGACGCGCTTCCAGAAGGAGGGGCTAGTGTAACGAAAATGAATGTGTAGACTCGCTTGCCGATTGGCGCTTTAGTCGACTGGTTAACGTAGTTGCCTCTGGTGCGGGAGACCCGGGTTCGCGTCCCGGCTGCGGCAGTTCCCGGTTCCTCTCTGAAATCGCTACAGTCGGCAGACTAGAAAAGCGCTATATAAAATGCAATCCGTTTGCCATTATTCCAGTTTATTCCATAATGTCCCATACTATTGTATGCTTGTTTGTTTAATTAAAACAGTGTTGGAGCGGTGAGATTAAAGGAGGAAAATAGAAAGCGGTACCACTGAACAATAAGACTAACCATTATAAAGGATTCATAAGTGGTTTGTAATTAGGTTATTTATTAGGTTGTAAACACTATAAATCATTAAATATTATAAATAAGTTAAAACACAAGTTTTCATACATTGATAGAGGCTCACTTTTTGGTAAGATCAAGTTACTGCTGCTCTTTTTAGCCATCTATTCTGTTAAACATCACATCCTGCTAGCAGATCATGCTAGTTGCTAGCAGATCTTGCTAGTTGCTAGCTAAGTAACCAATGAGATCTGAGGCTGAATAGTTGAGATAAATGTGGGCTCACTATTTGGCAAACAACAGGCCACTGTTTCCTTTATTATCTAATGTGTTATAAAACGTTATTAATGATTTATAAAGTGTTCACAACCTAATTAATAAATTAACATGGGGATCGCCGGTTCGAATCCCCGTGTTACCTCCGGCTGGGTCGAGCGTCCCTGCAGGCACAGTTGGCCGTGTCTGCGGGTAGGAAGCCGGATGTGGGTATCCTTCCTGGTCGCTGCACTAGCGCTTCCTCTGATCGTTCAGGGTGCCTGTGGGGGGGGGGGGCTGGGGGGAAGAGCGTGATCTTACCACGCGCTACGTCCCCCTGGTGAAACTCCTCACTGTCAGGTGAAAAGAAGCGGCTGGCGACTCCACATGTATCGGAGGAGGCATGTGGTAGTCTGCAGCCCTCCCCGGATCGGCAGAGGGGGTGGAGCAGCGACCGGGACGGCTCGGAAACGTGGCGTAATTGGCCGGGTACAATTGGAGAGAAAAGGAGGGAGGAAAATAAATTAATTATAAACCATTCATAAACCCTTTATAATGGTAGTTTTATTGTAAAGTGGTACCAAAAAAAGCTATACCTTTATTATTATTTTTTTAGAAAATATTCGTAAAAGAAAAATTCCCGCCAAAAAGTGACAGGTTTTATTTGTAATAGAGCTGTTTGCAGGCACTAAGGTAATGAAGCCGTGGCATACATACACACGTATATATATATATATATATATATATATATATATATATATGTGTGTGTGTGTGTGTGTATGTGTGTATGTGTATATGTATGTAAGTGAAACACAACCCTCTCAGAGGGGAGCTCTGTGCGCCTCAGTGGCTCCAAACACCGCCAGACTTGAAAGGTCCCCACTGCTGTAAAAGCCTCTGCATGTCCCCCAGCTTCATATAGACGTCCGTCACAGAAGCTTCAAAGGCCGTAGGCCCTGTCAAGCGTTTTACACGGCTCCCGTGAACTCTGACCTGAGACGAAGTCAAGGGATGGGGTGGGGGGGGGGATGCCACCTCCATATCCAGAGCTCGTCCAAGAAGTTGACTTGAAACCGAAGTGAGACACCGAGTCTCCGCGGAGCCGGCATTTGTGCTGTAAGCCTGTTCACAAGCTGACACTGATCCAGATTAATGTTGGACCCGCATGGACGTGGGCTGGAGAGCGGCCGTGACCGGGGCTGTTAACGTGGCGTGTACGCGTTTGGGTTCGACACACAGATACTCCATCTCTCTCCGTGTCTCTCTTTAAACCGGGTGGGAGGTTTCTTCATATGCCAGTGAGGCGGTGTTCGTATGAATGACCTGGCCAGACATCAGATGCCTCCTCCCGTTCCCTCTGGCAGAGAGACCAGAACCACAGTCCTCATCAGGGAGTGCTGCAAAGGGGAATTCTGATACGGCAGGACGGGGAGACGTCTGTCGGCAATCTTTTTAACAGGATTCGATGGACAGACCAGCCCACGGCTAACAGCGAGCTCTCCATAGAGGACCTGTGGATCACTGTTTTTATCCAACTGCTGAGTCCTGCACAGCCGTCTGTTTCTACAAATGCGTGTCTTCAATATGGCGCGACTAGGCAGCGTTTATAAACTGTGACGATACAACGCACGTGGGACGTGGAACAGTTCTTTACATGCACCCGAGCCAATGGTGGACTGACGTGGAGAAGTCAGCGTGTCTCACTGCTGGTCCTTTGACCTGTTAATAATAATAATTAATCTCTTATGACCTGTTAATAATTATTATGTTAATAATTATATGACTAGTTAATACTTATCTGTTATGACCTGTTATAACAGGTCACAACAGCTAATGATCTGTTATGACCTGTTATAACATGTCCTGTAGTGTGACCTGTTATAACAGGTCATATCGGCAACAGAGCATTATCTGTTCTATAACAGGTCATAACAGATCATTATCTGTTGCATCTGTTATGTAACAGGTCATAACAGATCATTGTCTGTTGTGAGCTGTTATAACAGGTCATAACAGATCATTCATTATCTGTTGTGACCTATAATTATCTGTCCCCCAAATCTACCGGACAGGCCGCTCAAATCAGTAGGCAGATTTCACCTCATTTTGTTTATTTATTCATGTATTTGTTTGTTCGTTTGTTATCATAATGTCTCCCCTCGTCACTACATTGGCAACATTGTCACTCACATGGGATTATAAACACATAAATTACGTCCTCTTTGTCTTTCGGTTTCTGTTTTCTCTTTCCATTCCTCCTTTCCCTTTTTTTTTTTTTTTGGGCTTGCTTTCAGAGCCTCCACCCTGAATCCTGCTGATGTATCTTCCTCGACGATCTGACATTTATTAGAGAAACATGTATTTTGCCCCAGGCGTCCCCCCCCCCTCTCTCTCTTTCTCTCTCCCTCTCTCTCTCACTCCTCTCTCTCTCTCGCTCTCTCGTTTCTCTTTTCTCTTTCCAGCCATCTTTCCTCAGTTCCAACGTAATATTTTTAGCCTCCTTTGGAAGAATACATATTTCTGTACAGCTGGATTTATGTCCGTTTAGAGAGCCCCCCCTCTCAGGCCCGAGCCAGCCCCTCTGTTTTCACTCGTTAATTGGGAAAAGTCATTAAATCAGATGTTGAGTATTACGCCGAGGAAGTTTTCCATCACGTCTGATTGTGAGCTGGCACAGGCCGTAATGGGGAACATGCTGGATCCCGGCCTCTTTATCTGTCTGCCTCCTCTGCTGCTCCTCCGCCGCGCTCGTAGCGTTTCGCAAGGAGCTGCACTCACTCCCTCGCTTTTGTTCAGCTCTCAACTCTGTCTCCTCCTCCTCCTCCTCCTCCTCCTCACTGATCCGATCCCACAGCCCTTCCCCCTGTCCTGTCACCGGCCTCATCCTCTCACACCATTCCTCCATCTTGTCGCCAGCTTTGTCCAACCCCTCCTTGCAGCTGGGCTTCTTGTATCTCATTTGTAGTTGTTTTATTTTATCTTTGTATTTATTTATTTTTTTATAATTCGGTCGTTGGTCCTCCTCTCCGCTCCTGTTCGGGGGCCACGGGAGCTGACTTGGCTCTCACAGTGACGTGTGCATCAAGATGACTTGCAGAGACTGATGTCCGGTATCCACACTGGAATACAAAGTGTATGCAGAACTAATATCAGATAGAAGCTCGTCATGTGAGTGCACACGCGCACGCACACACGCACGCACACACGCACGTACACACGCATGACATGACATTACAGTCATTTAGCCGACGCCTTTATCCAGAGCGACTTACAGTAAGTGCATCATTTAACGTAGGAAATCAGGGGAACTACTAGTCATCAGAGGTCATAAGTGCATCTAAAGGAGCATCTAAGAGCAAAACCAGTGCTAAAGTGAAAGTACAAGAAAGGGTTTTTTTGGGGTTTTTTTAATGAGTGAATACAATAAGTGCTAAGAACAAGTAACAGGGTAGTAGTTCTTAAAGAGGTGAGTTTTCAACCTGCGCCGAAAGATGGGCAGCGACTCCGCTGTCCTGACCTCAGTGGGGAGTTCCTCCACCACTGGGGGTCCAGGACAGAGAAGAGCCCTGACCGGGTCGATCGGCAGCAGGAGCCTCTGAGCGACGGGGCAACCAGACGCCCCGGGGCAGCAGAGCGACGTGGTCGGGTGGGGGTGTAGGGCTTGACCATGGTCTGGAGATAGGAAGGAGCTGTTCCTTTCACTGCCCTGTAGGCTAGCACCAGAGTCCTAAACCGGATGCGAGCAGCTACTGGGAGCCAGCGTAGGGACTTGAGAAGGGGAGTTGTGTGGGAGAACTTGGGGCGGTTGAACGCCAGACGAGCTGCAGCTTTCTGAACAAGCTCCAGAGGTCTGATGGCCGACGCCGGGGCGCCAGCAAGGAGGGAGTTGCCGTAGTCCAGCCGGGAGAGGACCAGAGCCTGGATGAGTCCCTGTGCCGTCTCCTCGGCGAGGGATGGGCGAATCCTCCTGATGTCATAGAGGAGAAATCTGCAGGAGCCAGCAACCCATGCAAGGTTTTGCAGCCAAGGACGGTTGATCGTCCAGGATCACACCGAGACTCCTCACAGTCCGAGTTGGCACAAATAAGATCAACTCCGTGCTTATCGAAGATGGTGCAAAACAAAAATCTGTTCTAGATGCAAACTCGGCGAGGAGGCAGTTGGGGTTGTGTTTATTTTCTCCTGGCATTTCCAAGTTAATATTATTTCTTTCTTTCCCTTTTTTTTTTTTTGTTGGAGAGTTCTCATTTCCTGTCATTTAAATATTTAAATGAGGGACGAGATCTTTTCCAGTTCACTCCTTTGTGTGTGTGTGTGTGTGTGTGTGTGTGTGTGTGTGATTCTCCACTTATGATTAAGTCAATAAGAGCATGGTGTTTGGGGTGGCACAAAGCCTGGGAGGTGACCGGAGTGAAAATGTAGTGTTGACATTGAAATGCGCACACACACACACACACACACACACACACACACAGACACACACACACACACACACCCCTACTAGGCCACTGCTTGTGTGTATGATATGTGGTGCATGCGGAGCAGAGGTGCTTGGTATTGTGCAGCTTATAATGGCACCGAGTCAAATGACATAGCCTCTGTGTTTAAACACACACATTCCAGTGCTGGGTCTGACTGTCAGAGTTTAATTCGGACAGTCTGCAGCACAAACACACAAACCACCCAGGAAACACAAACCGCTCTGGAAATGTTCAGCGCTGATTTGAATTTGCTTGACAGTTGAGAAGGACAGTTCAATATTCTCAGAGGGTTCAGATAAGGGGACTTTTTATACGAGTGTAAACAGGACAGACACACACGTTTACTTTATCAGGTACAAACAAACACACAAAACGGGGGAATAAATAAAAACAAGCCTACACACACACATGAAGATATGCATACATGCACAAAAAACGCACGTACACAAACAACCATGAACGCACACAAACCCTCACAGACCGTCAGCGGGTCCTTAACACTGTGGCTGGGCCACCCACCGGCCCGCTGTCTCCCCTGTGTTGAGGGCGGAGCCAGGGTGTGGATGTATGGATGTTCTATATGTAGCTGCCATATAGAAACCTCCGTGATGGAACCATCTAGCAACACAACAGCCTCACGCGTCTCCGGCCTCGTGTGGCCTCCGTTGTCAAAAGTGATCTGACGCACACAACTTCACCTTAGATTTGCCCAGGGCTAAATTCATGCTAACGCTGAACTCGTGCTAATGCTAATTGCATGCTAAAGCTATTCATGCTAATGCTATTCATGCTAATGCTACGGAACAAACATTGCTGCATGTATCGGTGGTTGATATTTGTGTTGTGCTTTGAATTTCCCAACACACACCACAGTGTAAAGCAAGTTGCCATCATTTCTCAAGGAAAGAAAAGTGCGAATGTTATTTCGGGACCCAGGCCGTCATTTGGACGGTTTTGGATTTTCAAAGTTTAATAACTTTGCGAAAAAGAAAAGATGCAGACCCGCCGCCCCCTGAATGCGCCTAAAATCGCATTAAAATGAGTTTTAGATCAATTGCACACAAAAAAAAATTATTATAAGAGCTACCTAAACCGACCATGAGCGGTCAAAAAGACGGCTCTTAATTTGCGCGTCATCATGTCACTATTCATGACGCGTGTTGGTCGCGTCATTTCCTTCGTGGAGTTCGTTGCTCTGTCCTAGAAACTCACTAGCGCCCTCCAGTGCAGAGAAATAGTCTAAACTTGATTTTTGGTTATTGCCATCATCTCTGGGTACAGACGCCGTTACAGACGCACCATGACTACCAGCGAGGCGTTGCAGTATTTACAGGCGGTGGACAGCGGCCATTTTAAATTGTTTGAAAAATAGTATTAGAGTTGTTAAAATGTTAATTTTGGCGTCAGTTAGTTTCTTAACAGACATACTAACACATGCAATGCATTAATATCTCAATTGGGTATTTATCTTGACAGTATATAGAGTTTAAAAACTGGCAGTCATTTTGACCGCCCACGATCATTGTTCGGGACTGTTTCAGTGGTTATTTTCAGTTTTTTTTTTTTTTTACATTTCAGGTTTTATAGGCCTTGTTACGTTTGTTAGATTAGCAATGTATTTTTTTCCGTTATGTTTTTCAGGTATTATTTTAACTTTTTCAACTTTGCTATTCCAGTTCGACCACGTCTCTCTATAGTTTAAATTGTTTAAAAATAGCATTATAGTTGTTAAAATGTTAATTTTGGTGTCAGCCGTTTCCTAACAGACACACTGACATACGCAGTGCATTAATATCTCAATTGGGTCTTACTCTTGACAGAATATAGCGTTTGAAAACCGGCGGTCATTTTGACCGCCCGTGGTCGTGTTAGGTAGGAGTGAAATCCCGGTCGTCCTAGCGCTAATGTATTCATCAAATGATGAAACATCGTGTTCATTTCCGATATTCTGCTCAATGAAGCCGCGACACAGAGATGATTAAAGTGTAAATACAAGAGTGCTTCAACCCATACACAATTAATATACACTGAACACAAGGGCCATCAGAGGAAGGAGACGACACTAATAGCCTCTCTCTTTTTGTTGTTCATTACTAGATCATTTTCATCATTTCTCCAAACCAACTTCAAATAGAAACTGGCGTTTTGGGAGGGACGCAGAAACCATAATTGTTTTGCTGACATGAACATCCCACGAACTTTGAGACGTACAATAAGGAGTGTTATTTGCATTGTGTGTGTGTGTGTGTGTGCTCCATGTGTCTCATTATGCTAATAAGACCGCGGGGGGAGATATTACTTCCAGCTGAAGTGTACATCAGGACACATTTGAGGCCCACGGATGAGTAGGTCCGTGAGTGACTGGTCTCGCATTACACTCCCACAGCGGCATTAGACTCTCCCCAACCCGGCAATTTTCTGCAGCCCACTAACATCCCCCAGAAACCCCCAAAAGACAATCACTCCCTAAACCGAGACTTGATACATAGTGTCTCCCATCCAGTGTCGGTCAAACGGGAACCAAATGCAGGCGCGCTCTTTTTGGCCGCACCACCTGCACGTGCCGTGTTGGACGCAGGCGCGCGTTACTTCCCCTGCGTCAGTCGATGGCAAACGCGAGGGTGCTGTCCCTCGTAATGGCTTCCGGTGCACTTGTCATTTGAAAGAAGAGTATTTCCTGCAGACCCCCAGGCCGCCGCGCCTCCAGCCTTTTGCCGCTCCAGCCACTGATCTGGCTCTCGTGGGACCATGACTGGGTGGGGTGATGGGGTGTATTGGGCGGCGCGGTGGCCCAATGGTTAGCGCTGCTGCCTCACGGCGAGAAGGTCCTGGGTTCGAAGCCCAGGCTGTCCCGGATCCCTTGTGTGGAGTTTGCACGTTGTCCCCGTGTCTGCGTGGGTTTCTTCCGGGTGCTCCGGTTTCCTCCCATCACCAAAAAGACACGCATGGGGCGTCCGGGTAGCGTGTCGGTCTATTCCGTCGCCTACCAACACGGTGCTCGCCGGTTCGATTCCCCGTGTTACCACCGGCTTGGTCGGGCGTCCCTACAGACACAATTGCTGCGTGTGGCGCCTCCTCTGGTCGGTTGGGGCGCCTGTTGGCGGGGGGGGGGGAAGCGTGATCCTCCCACGCGCTACGTCCCCCTGGTGAAACTCCTCACTGTCAGGTGAAAAGAAGCGGCTGGCGACTCCACGTGTATCGGAGGAGGCATGTGGTAGTCTGCAGCCCTCCCCGGATTTGCAGAGGGGGGTGGAGCAGAGACCGGGACGGCTCGGGAAGGAGGGTAATTGGCCGAGTTCAATTGGGGAGAAAAAGGGGGAAAACTCCAGAAAAAAAAAAGAAGAAAAAGACTGTGCCCCTGAGCAAGGCAATGGAAAGAAGAACTGGAGTTGGTCCCTGGGCACTGCAGCTGCCCACTGCTCCTATACAACCCACATAGCATCCGGATGTGGGCCACTTCAGGCAGTGATGCGGCACTGGTGGCCTTCTTCTGGCCCCGACAAAAATGGATGTGAGCCTGAAGTGGCCCACATGTATAATAGCAAATATGGCCCAAATATGCCAAATCAAATGTGGGCCTTTTTTGGCAAAGATGCGGTGCTCTCGGCAACATGTGATCCGGATGTGACCCTGAAGTGGCCCGTGTGGTGAATGGTGAATATGGTCCAAATATCACGAAACAAATATGGGCCACCTTTGGCAAATATGTGGCACATGCGGCATTGCTATGGCTTGGTTCTGGCCCAGATCTGGCAAACAGGAGCGGACCGCCCAAGTGCCGTGATTCCACGCGGTACGTGGGCCGGATGAAGTGTCGGTGTGGGACGGGTCCGGTGCTATCTGGGAATAGGATGGCTGAAATGCAGAAGATAACATTTCATTGTAACCTGCACCATGACCAAATTAAGTGGCTTTCTTTTTCTTTCTTTCTAATGTACTAGAATGAGTAGCACTGACACACACATTTCAGTGTGTGTGTGTGTGTGTGTGTGTGTGTGTGTGTGTGTGTTTGTGAGTGAATACCTTTGAGTGAGTGGATGAGGGGGAAAATGCGTTGAAAACATGCTGTCAGGCCAACACACACACTCTCTCTCACACACACACACACACACACACACACACACACACACACACATTCATGCAAACATCTGAACTAGCCCCCCCCCCCCCCAGGGGATGTGTGCCAGAGTATGATTAGATGTGCATCTTTTCAGACAATCCGAGAGTCTGAAAGTAGCAGCAGGATCCTGGCACACAACGTCAGTTCTGCACAACTCCCTCTTCGGTTGTGCTCCTCTCTTCTATTCTTGGATGCGCTCCTCATTCACAACCGTTGGACGCTGCCAAGGGGAAATATATGCGCGTTTGTGTGTACGTGCGTGGGTGTGTGTGTGTGTGTGTGTTTGTGTAAGGGTGGGTGGGTGTGTGGGGGAGGGGAGGGGGGGTCTGCATATCTGTGTATTTGCCAAATGCTTGAGCCAAGCCTACCTTGGGGAGTGGATAGCATGTCTATAGCATGACGTTGGAGAAGAAAGAAACTTGTTTTGTGGACAAAATAGCAACTTCATAGTGATTCCTCTCCTCTTTTAAAGGGTGACACCAAAATAGCTTTCTGTCCTTGTGATCGTCAATGACAGAACAAAGACAGCTCCCGCCATTCCTGTCGAAATGGGTTCACATAGAAGCTTCTTTCTTTTTTCCTTTTTGTGCCAGTTGCCATACTTTCCGTGTCCGCGAGTACGCGAGGGCCCTCTGGTGACGTAAATGTCGTCACCAGAGGGCGTACGCGTAGGGTCCGCGCGGACAAGGGCGCAATGCGCATGTGCTCTGAAACAAAAATGGACGCCGACTTTGAGGAGAGGCTGCGTGACGAGGTCCGTCGTTACCCTCGTCGTTATGCTTCGTCATTAAAACACTACAAAGATAACCAGATGCGCGCGCATCCATGGAAGGGCGTGGCCCAGACTTTGGGGAAAGAAGAAGGTGGTTGCCGACAGAAATGGAAGCATTTGAGAGACAGGCAAACAAAGCAGCTCTTCTTCTTCTTCTTCTTCTTCTTCTTCTTCTTCTTCTTGCATGTATGTCGCCATTTTGCCCGGAAATACGTGACGCGGAGCTACTGCGCATGTGCGAAAGAGAGACGGGCAAACAAAGCAGCTCCTCTTCTTCTTGCATGCATGTCGCCATTTTGCCCGGAAATACGTGACGCGGAGCTACTGCGCATGTGCGAAAGAGAGAGCGACAGGCAAACAAAGCAGCTCTTCTTCTTCTTCTTCTTCTTGCATGTATGTCGCCATTTTGCCCGGAAATACGTGACGCGGAGCTGCTGCGCATGTGCGAAACGCGGACTCCAGTAAGAAGTATAAACAGAAGTACTACGCGTCCGCCCTGGAGTATATCCAGGCCCGGAGTCTCGTTGTGTACATGGGGAATAAAAATGGGCCATATTTGATATTCAAGTGTGCTCTGAAAAAAAAAACTGTTGAATGTTTAATACGAGCCTCTCTACCGGTGGTGAATTAAACATATGGGTTCGAGTCCACCCAGAGAATAGAAAAGGTAGAGGGCGATTTACTGAGCATCGCATATGCTCACTACATGTTTTTGAGTGCGTTTCATTATTTATACGGTTGTAGCCGGACAACAGCATGTTGGCCGGAGCTGGAGATTAAAAAGAAATAAAGAAAACCAAACAGGAACTGTAAGAGCCACAAATTGGACCCCGTTCTGACGCGGTGTGTGTCTGAACCAGTCAGGTGGGCTTTATCTATCAGGGACCAAGAATTGAGAGTGGGGAGACTAAAACAAACCGTCTGAATTATTGATCATCCAAGGTATTATTAATAGATAACTGAACGAGGAGGTAACTGGCATGCGTACAGTTGGGCTTGTGGGCAACAACAACAATGAAGTGGCCTCTTAAAGTCTGACCGTGAGAGTTTGATCTGAGAGGAAGTTATTACTACATTATTATCTATTCATCTGGGAGGAGCCTGCCTCGTCCTCTACCTCTGTTACACACGCACACACACACAGGCTCTCGTTTTCTCTCACGCACACACACATGTATCTGTCACGCACTCAAACACGCACAAGCACGCGCACTGACACACGCACGCACACGCTCTTGTTTTCTCTCACGCATATACACATGTATCTCTCACGCACTCAAACACGCACACTGACACACGCACAAGCACACACACACACGCTCTCGTTTTCTCTCACGCACACACCCATGTATCTATCATTCACTCAAACACAAGCTCTAACACCCCCCCCCTCTCTCTCTCTCTCTCTCTCTCTCTCTCTCTCTCTCTCTCTCTCTCTCTCTCTCTCTCTCTCTCTCTCTCTTTCACTCCCCCCCACACACGAACAAGCTCTAACACTCCCCCCTCTCTCGTGCTCTCTCTCTCTCTCGCTCTCTCTCTCGCTCCCCCTCCCCCCGCACACATACGCGCGCGCGTATACGCACGAAAACACGCGCGCCTTTGCGCTGGTGCGTTCCCGCCCTCCTGCGAAGCTCGCGCCGTGTTGTCCCGCACCATACGCAGAGGATCCTCCACCGTGTGACAGCGCGCGGGACAGCTCCTTCACCGCCTTCCAACATGGCGACAGAGGTAAGCCATTCAGCTTTATATATATATATTAAACATTCATCCACAGATCTGTTGTGTGCCCCCCCCCCGCAAATAATGCATGCGGTTGCGCTTCTGATTGCGTTGATTCATTATGGCGACGGTCCATTTCGACCCGAATGAAACGGACCGATCCGACGACAGAATCACCCGACTGAGGGAGGAAAGCAGCCCTCACCTTCTTATCCAGGTTCCTCTCCAAGTGTCCACTCGTTATCTCAGAGAGGACAACGTAACACGTCTTCTCCCCCCGTGTGGGTCCCTCGCTGGGCTTCAGTGCCCTTGCACCCAGTGGGCACGCGGAGCGTGTCTAAACCCCCAGCTAGTTGAAATTCAGGTGGAGTTGGAGGGTTAGTGGAAGTCGTGGTGTGGGGATGAATCGTCAGCACCATGGACAGGGACACTCCTCTATTTCTTTCTTTTCTTTCTGTCTTTCTTTCTTTCTGTCTACCAGTCTTTCTTTGCTTTTTGTCGCTTCCCTCTGTTATTTAACTACCCTGGCCCCCCTCCCTCCCTCTGGGATCATTTGAAGCAGTTGAACATTTAGAATCACCGCATGGCCGCCACAACTTTACAGGGTTACAACTTGCAGTGGCGGATGCTGCTAAAAAGAAATGGGGGGGGCGCAGTTTACCTTGGCACAGCACACCTGGCAGCTGCTTTATTGTCCACACAGTCACGGAGTTATTCAGAAGCACAATGTAGCCTATAGGTTTTATCGGGGTCCGTAGACGGGGGATGATTGACAGTCGAGACGAGGCGTCGTGGTGGGTGTGGACATGATTGACAGCCGCGAGAATTGTCCAATCATGTTAGATTAAAAAAAAACATTAAAACAATACCAATTCGCTGCCGATGAAGGTGGGCGTGTCTGGAGCGCACAGGACTGCGCCCCCTGGAAAATCTGAAGGAACCAATCAGACAGCAGCCTCGGGTCACCTGCTCGCCACAAGTTTGAGGGCTTACATAAGGTGTGGTTTGGCCGGCGCCCCTCACCCAGGAAGTATATGTATTCAGACAGAAATCAACCAAACACCATTTGAACCAATATTTAATGGCTGCTGACAGACCGAAAACACTTTTATTTCATAATTATTTACATTATACAACTAAATTATATTTAACATGTTTAAGTAGATTTTCATCTCTTGATATTTGAAGGGGGTGGCGCCCCAGCGCCCTGTACTGGCCGGCCGCCACTGGTTACAAGTTTGTCCCAGAGCACTTAGGGTAGGGACGCAGTGATACCAATAAAATCCGACGCCAAAGGCCACGAGTAGCACGTCCTCAATAAAAGCAAGATGTCTTGAGTTACTGCAGTTTTTGCACTTTGGAAGCCTGCATTCCTTTAATGGTGGGAAAGCTGATTCCCTCTCCACCGACCCCAAACTAATGGTCTAAGTCTGCACTGTTCAGCAAAAGGCATGGGTTGGATTGATACTCGATGTGGGAGTTTTGACCTCAGAATCAGTATTGGCAGTAAAAAATAATTTATATTGCTGCACTCCTAACTTTGGGGCACATACAAAACAAAACATTAATTGTTCACGATGTAAAGCTCTTTTCTTGATGCTTGGCAAACCCGAGATGGATGAACGCATACACACAAATACAAATTTAAAAGGGAATTTGTCAGATTCAGAGCCAGCCCCTCCCACATATTTGTTCCTCCCCCCCAATTGTACCCGGCCAATTACCCCACTCCTCTGAGCCATCCCGGTCACTGCTCCACCCCCTCTGCCGATCCGGGGGAGGGCTGCAGACTACCACGCGTCTCCTCCGACACATGTGGAGTCGCCGGCCGCTTCTTTTCCCCTGACCAGTGAGGAGTTTCCCCAGGGGGGACGTCGCGCCCTCTCCCACATATGTAATCATCTCTCAGTGCTTTGCCCTGCGGCGTCACGTCCTCTTCGTGCCTCGAACAACCTGCGGTCAGCATGGCCACGGCTCCTACGAGATGCCACAGAGGGCCCGCGCCATAAACAGCTTTCTTCCCCCCATGATGGCGTGGGGAGGTAACAGGCTATGACACAGAGCCCAACTAGTCACCCCTCAAAGCATCAACAGTCCTCGGTGATGTATTTTTAGCCTCTAATATGTGGTAGCGCAGAGGCCAGCAGCATAACTCACTCTCTCTCTCTCTCTCTCTCTCGCTCACTCACTCTGTCCTTGGTGATGTCATCACAATGCTGAGGAGATGGCTGCCTTGCTGATCATGATAATGACCACAGCAGTGAGGAATGGCCCCCAGTGTAACTTTGGGACTGCATTTAACCTTCAGCTGAAAAAATGTCACACTTGTGCTGTGTGTGTGTGTGTGTGTCTGTGTGTGTGCATGACTTGTTTGTTTGAGTGCACCTACAACCTACGTGTCATTTGGGAGTCAGTGAACCTCCAGCATAACTCAAGCCTGATGACGTCATGTGTGGAAGTGTAGTATATGCTAAGCGTCAAGCTTTCAGGATGGGTCGGTTGTGTTTCAGGACAATAGCAGAATGACTGGTTTTTTTTTCTTTTCTGGTGGTCTGCCACTATATTCCTGCCTAAATCCCATGAAATTGCAAACACACATTTATTCTAAACCGCAAATATACACAGACTTTTATGCAAACACGCACAAATAAAAAAGAAAGACACACACATATACACGCATGCGTCCTCCCCGTCCTGCAAAAACACACACATTTTCTCTCCAAAGCCCATCAGTTATCCATGACATATTTAATGTGAACAGGCTACCACAGTTTGTAACCATCAATCAGTAGAGTCTCATATGAACACTGCATATTATCATGCAATCGCTCCCCATTTCTCTCTTTCTCCCCCCCTATCCCCCTTGTCATCCCGTCCCTCTCCGCTCACTTCATCCAGTCTTCAGTGAGTCTGGACATGCCAGGTCAGCAAGTAAAGCCAGGCGCGGCGAGGCGGTCGAGTCAGACTGAGCAACCCTTGACAGACGTCCTCCGGGTTGGACCGCAGCAAACATCTGATCCGTGGCCTGGCCGCGGGCTCGGAGCTAAAATGCTAATTCACAATTAGTGGAAGTCCAGCAATAAACCCGTAGGATGGCACCGGGCCAGGGTTCTGTTGCCCGCTTTCATCTGAAGTGATTTCTGCTCTGCAGCTTTTCCCCACAGACAATGGACTTGCCCTTTCTTGTCGGGGGGGGGGGAGGGGGAGGAGGGGGGGATGTGATTGTTTTGCCATCGCTGTGTAAACCTCCCTGATTTACAGGCTGCGGGCTTGCCCAGCTTGGCAATACTACACGTGAAAAAAACCCCTGCACTCGGCTGCAGGAAACTGACTTAAATCATAAAGTGATGAAGGGAATGAGAGGGAAGTCACACAAAGGAAAGTTCAAAGGGCGGATCGGGCGGAGGTGAGTCGTCCCAGCACATCCACAGTCATGCACAAACCATGCGTGTGTGTGAGCGCTGATGTCTGCAAACTGGCGGTGCACTTCCGTGCTGGCTCCGAGTAATCCCGGGGTCGGAGTAACTTAACATGGAGACATGTAAATGACACAGAGCAGCCGACACCGACTTGGGAACCGAAGACGGGTCGGACAGGGAACGGGGTCAGTGAGAACTTCATACTGCTGTGTGAAGTCGAGGTCAGGGCCTTTGCCGTACCTTTGCTTGCGTATTTTGAATGTTGTTCCCTTGCTGGTGTGGATCCCCCCCCCCCCAAATGGCCTTTTGGCTTGACTGGGAGTGTGAGTTATTGTATGTCCTAAGCATGCCAGGATACGCTCAGGTTGAAGTTAACAGGTACAGAAAGTCAGAGATGGACTGGGTGCATCTTGACACTCCAGTGTTGTTTTTTCGCATTGCTGTGTTCTGTAATAATTCAGGCTCTGATGGCCCATATAAATTTGATCTTTTCCTGGCCCTTTGTGGGATTCATATATATATATATATATATATATATATATATATATTGCAGGGAAGTCCTTTCACCACAAGGGAGTTATTTCTCTTCGCGTTTTCTGATTCTTCCGTTTTACTTTGTGTTCCTCGCTTCATTTCAGCATTGAATTGCCATGCAAATGAGCTTGCAGCGCGGCTCAGACGACAGCAGAAGCAGAGGCTGAGTGTGCAGGGTAGGAGGCTGGTCATTCGCTCCCAGTGCAAAGCAACCAAGACGTTTCCAGCAGGGGCCGTGTGATTAGTGTGACACTGTGACATTGCTGTCTGGCTGCGTTCTGTTTTTAGACGCGGTAGTCGAGTGGATAGGAATCCCGGACTCCCACACAGGAAAGAAAAACTCATGCGTTTCATTAACCAAATACACTTTCCTCTTCGAGGAAGATATTTGGGCATACAACGTGATAGACAAAAACAATCTTCTATGGAGACACCGTCAGCACAGAACTCAGGGATACTGACAGCAAACAACAGGTTGTCAAGCACCAGCAAGTGGACCATCTGGAAGGGGACCTCGGTTCTGAATAGATTACCAAGCAAGTGGACCATCTGGAAGGGGACCTCGGTTCTGAATAGATTACCAAGCAAGTGGACCATCTGGAAGGGGACCTCGGTTCTGAATAGATTACCAAGCAAGTGGACCATCTGGAAGTGGGCCATCTGGAAGTGGACTTCGGTTCTGAATAGATTACCAAGGCACGAAGGGACAGGATGAATGCAAGAATGAGGTATGACCTTCATAGGAACACCCAAGGAGTTTCACATGAAACTTTCCGCTTCCGGTGTGGGAAGGTGGCAGTGCAAATTCACGTTTGCGGCGGCCTCACCCAGTACCGTCCATGCAGTGTCTTTGTCCACATCTGCATCTAAGTTTGTCTTCGTTTGATGGCTGGGAGAGCTGGCGCTGGATCGGCTGAGGGAGCTTGGTCTGCTGCATCCTGTGGGCCCGAGGACCACGGCCCTGACCGCAGCTGCGGCCGAAGAGGAAACGCTGAGGGCGGTCTGACAGGACGTGGAAGTGGGGCTGGCTAAGCTAACTGCTAGCCCATGCAGACCGGCAGTTCCGATAACACCGAGGGTGGTCTGGTGGCGGCCTCGCCTAACCTTGACTGTGTTTTTGGTGTCGTCGTGTGGAGTGCGGGGAGGTGTGTCAAAGGCGTCTGGCTAGAAGAGCTGGCATTGGGTCGGCTGAGGCATCTTGTTGTGCTGCATCCTGTGGGCCCAAGGACCACGGCCCTGACCGAAGCTGCGCCCGAAGAGGAAACACTGAGGGCGGTCTGACAGGATGCGGAAGTGGGGCAGGCTAAGCTAAATGCTAGCCCATGCAGACCAGCAGTTCCACGGCTAGCGTTCGTTCTCCTGGACAGTGATTTTTTTTTTTTTAGTTTAGATATACATGTCAGTTTGGATCTATGCGTTCTTGTAGTTCTTGTAATCTTTGTGTTTTTGTCTTTGTGTTGCACTGCTGTGGGCTGCGCACATGAAATGAAACGACAACTAAAGCGTTTCTGATTCTGATGAAACCCCACCTAAAGGAAGTGGTATCACAAATCAGCATGTCCTCTCTTCCCTTTGGGGACGCTTACGCAAGAGCAGTGAATAGCATGTGGCGATCAAGGTGAGTGTGCATCTCTAAGTGTGTATTTATGCATCCTGCACACACATCTGCATGTGTACGTAGGTAGGCACAACACACATAATTAAGCTTGTGTATGTGCAGAATAGGAGGCCGAGAAAGAAACAAAGAGATCAAGAGAGATGGAGATTTAAATAGAGAGAAATAGGAGAGATAATCAGAAAGAGAAGAGGGGGGGGGGAGATAGAATTAGAGGGAGAGAGAAACAGTGGCGTGCACCCCCCCATGTTCTGCCCACTTCTCTCAGTGGCAGTCAGCGGCGGATCTGGGGCCGCTTGACGTGCAATGCAAAACAGAAATAGCCTCAGCCAGGTTAGCTTTGTGTGTCTGACTGGCCCAGGCGAGTGGGCTGCCGGCCCACTGCGGTTGGATCTTAAATCTGTCAGCCTCTCTCTCCCGGCCAATTACTTTTGGTCCGGTCCGTTCTAATGTTTCCTGGGCCCCGCCCCTTTCCCGTCTCCGTTAAGTGGCAACGTTTGGATAAATAGTGGAGTGGAGCAAGATGGACAAACAAAAAAAGAGAGAGGGGGGGAAAAATGGTGGTGCTGAAAAGTGGAGAGAGAAGAGATTGAAGTCCCTGGGGGCCGATGCAGCCAAATGTTTTTTAAAATAACAAATTATTAATTTGGTGCCGTTTCCCGTCAGTCATCGCGGCCCAGTGAGTCTGAAGGCGCTGGCAACAGAGAGCGGAGAGAGCAGCCCACTGAGCCCCAACGACACCGGTTCAACTGTTAGTCAAGGTTTTACAGCTAGAGCGGCAAGACAGGAGACAATATGGACAAGATAAGCAATGTTTGGCCTTGGCTAGCTGGCTATTGAGGTATGTTGGTGCCTTTTTGTTGAAACAAGCGCTCGTCCATGTCGCTTTTCGTGAACCGACCAATCACAGCCTAGGAAATATGTTTATTTTTTTATTTCATTCTGCGATTTGCCTGCTTGCCAGTCTTTTCACCAGCACATTTCTTCCTGTATTATTTCTTTTACTGGTCAGATGGTTTCCAGAGAGTCTTGCCACCTTGCTGCCAGTGCCATCGTGCCAAAAATGTGCTCCTTCTAGCCAGCCTCCTCCTAAGAGCAACATGTTCCCCTTGTTCTAGTTATTGTTATAAATGTTGCTCAGTAACGCGAGCGTCCTTAATGAATTAGGGACAAAAAGAGGACTAATGGGACACATAATGAAAAGAAAGCCTTCGTTCTTTGGGCATACCTGTCGTCCAGGTGGAAGTAAATTAACGAAGACAGCAATTTTGGGAACTACGCCAGCAAAGCGCCAGAGAGGTCCACCAAAAAAGGCGGTATCATGATGACCTCAAAGAACGGCTTGGTCGGAAAAATATCGCAGGCAACAAGATCAGCTCAGGACAGGGAGAACCGGAGGAGACTTGTCTGGCAAGCATGTCATCCTGGTGGTGCTGGCAGCCCTCGCTAACGAGGAAGCCTTGAAGAAGAAGAAATATGTGTGGCATGGTTTGTGTGGTTGGTGGTGTATCGCTGGGGGGGTGGGGGGGGGGGGTTGGTGGGCCAGTCTTGAGTCAAAAAAGCCCAGGGCCATTTTTCATTCCCAGTCCGCCCCTGCTGGCAGTGAAATGGAAACGGCTGCTCTCCTGCAGCTTGCTCGGTGCACTAATGTGGAAATGGTGAAGAGATGTAATGAAGAGGTTGGAACAGGCGGGCCGGGACACACGTTGAGGTCTCTCCGTGGGCCCGACTCTGTTGCGTCCCAACGTTGTAAAGCGCGCGGACCGCTTGCAGATACGGCCTTAGGATCGGGTGTGTCTCGCTGCACAGGTTATGGGGTACCCGGGCTGTGGTTTCTCACATCACAATCCATTCAGAATTGGACTCCTGATTTATAATTGACACGGACGTACTCGCCCCGTGTCGGTACCGTAGTTCTGCGGTGCACTCGTCACAATGCAGAAGGCGGATGTCATACTGTAGGACTAACTGGGTTTGATCGGTGGCTTATCAGAATGAGAGTAACACACACAGAAGCACACACTGGCGAATCAAAGGGGCCGTCTTATCGTAATGAAGCGGACTGGAGATACTTAACAGATCTTTGGCGGATAGCTTATAGAAGATTGTGCGCCTGCCGATAATCACATCTATTAATAGAAGTGTTTTGTTGTTTCTCGCAACGGCCCAACGACAGAGCGATGGATGGATGGATGGATGGATGGATGGATGGATGGATGGATGGATGGATGGATGGATGGGGGTGGGGGTGGGGGGGGGTGTAGAGTGACAGAGGGAAGGCAGGAAGGAGGATATTAAAAAGCTCAGGCTAGACAGAAAGATCTACCGAGTGTGGGATGTTTTTGGCTTCTTTGCAGATGAAAGAAGAAGAAGAAGAAGAAGAAGAAGAAGAAGAAGAAGAAGAAGAAGAAGAAGAAGAAGAAGAAGAAGAAGCGGTTGTGATGCTATTCTTGGTTGTGCGTGGACACAGCCCGTGCAGAACGGAGAAGCTGGCACAGCGCTACGTCCGCTCACGTGGAGCCCACCGCTGGGGCCTATATATCAATATCAAATATTACATTGTTTAATGACAAGCGAGTGCACCGCCCATGGCGGGCGAGACGAGGAGGGTAGTGTGCGTTAAACGGGAATAAAGTAAATACTGGAAATGAGACCGGCGCTCGCAGACGAGGGGAACAGGTGAGGATCAAGTTCCGGCCCTAAACAAACTCCCGTAACTAATAGAGTCCTTGTATTAAAGAATTTTCTGTCTTTCTGTCTTTTCTATTTTCATTCGATCCTCTCACCCCCCCCCACCCCACCCCACCCCCCGATCTATCTTGAGAGGAGTAATTTAACCCAGCGGGCGACACGTTTACACTGGCCCTCTCCCCCCTCGCTATAACTCTGGAGCAGCGCGCCGCTCGGTGCCGCCGCTCGATGCCAGACTCCTATGAAGAGGACCCTTTCAACGTGTTGGCTATTATTACTATTGGCTCCACCGATGCAGGGGAGTTGCAGCGAGAGCGAGGCCAACCCGAGCTCGCAGGTTGACAGAGTAATGTAGTACCCGGCATTTCTGTCCCGTCCCTGCCTGCACCTGTATGGCCCTGCTAGAAATACCGCGCCAAGGCTGAGGGGAAATATTGGATGACACTTGGCTAACCGAGGCCCCTGTTTAGCTTGGCCTCCGAGGGGGTTAAGCGCGGAGGGCCCGTCGAAGTTGGAGCTGGGCTCAGCGTTTGACTCAAAGACGGGGTCCCGCTTCTTCTGCCGGTTTGCCTGCAGGTAAACCTCCGTCGTTTCCCCTCCCGCGTCCGTGTCTGCTTACAGTACTGCGTTAGCGCTTACGGTCCATTAAAGTGATCCATGGCGAAAACAAGGCCTCCCCCCTCTCGACGTGCT
>NC_079223.1:43463701-43607712 GCF_029633865.1 Lampris incognitus | reverse complement strand
GAGAGAAGTAGAGAGATTTTGAAAACAGACGATCCTCGGTTGACAGGTCACATCCAGCCATTTGTCAGCCTGCAGCACTTTACTGTGCCTGTACTCTGCCATTACATGTCAAGCCTCTGAGCCTCGCCACATTCATCACATGAGCCTCTAGCTCGGCCCTGCCTGGAGCTGCGCCCGAGGAGGAGGCTCCGAGGGCGGTCTGACCGGACGCGGAAGCGGGGCAGGCTAAGCTAACTGCTAGCCCACGCAGACCGGCAGTTCCGGCAGTCACCCTGGCGTTCGTTCTCTTGGACAGTGATTTTTCTGGTGTAGTTTGATATATGTGCTCTTGTAGTTTTTAGATGTGTGCTTTTGTCTTTGTGTTGCACTGCTGTGGCTGGGAGAAACAACCGGAAAAGGTAAATGTGGTCTCAGCCATTCATCTGGTACTCTGGGTGAACAGAATGCAGCTGGTGGTAGTGGTGGTGGTAAAGGTGGTGGTGGTGGTGTGGGCTGTCTGCGTGTGTTTGGCAGACTATTTTTGAGCCCAACAGCTTGCTCCCACAGTACCATGCAGCCCATATGGTCCATATGGCTGGTGCTCTCATCCACATGTGTGTGTGTGTGTGTGTGTGTGAGTAGATAGAGCGGACCCTGTTTGAGGAGACGGTGAAGACCCTGAACTCTTATTATGCCGAGGCCGAGAAGATCGGGGGTCAGTCGTACCTGGAGGGCTGTTTGGCTTGTGCCACAGCTTACATCGTCTTCCTCTGCATAGAGACGCGTTATGAGAAGGTAATCACCCTCCTCCTAACCCTGCACCAACATCAACACTAACACACCCTCCTAACCCTGCACCAACATCAACACTAACAGACACCCTCCTAACCCTGCACCAACATCAACACTAACACACCCTCCTAACCCTGCACCAACATCAACACTAACACACCCTCCTAACCCTGTACCAACATCAACAATAACACACCCTCCCTAACCCTGCACCAACATCACACTAATGCACCCTCCTAACCCTGCACCAACATCAACACTAACACACCCTCCTAACCCTGCACCAACATAAAAACTAACACACCCTCCTAACCCTGCACAAACATCAACACTAATGCACCCTCCTAACCCCTGCACCAACATCAACACTAACACACCCTCCTAACCCTGCACAAACATCAACACTAACACACCCTCCTAACCCTGCACCAACATCAACACTGACGCACCCTCCTAACCCTGCACAACATCAAATCTAATGCACCCTCCTAACCCTGCACCAACATCAACTCTAACACACACCCTCCTAACCCTGCACCAACATCAACACTAACACACCCTCCTAACCCTGCACCAACATCAACACTGACGCACCCTCCTAACCCTGCACCAACATCAACTCTAATGCACCCTCCTAACCCTGCACCAACATCAACACTAACACACCCTCCTAACCCTGCACCAACATCAACACTAACACACCCTCCTAACCCTGCACCAACATCAACTCTAACGCACCCTCCTAACCCTGCACCAACATCAACACTAATGCACCCTCCTAACCCTGCACCAACATCAACACTAACGCACCCCTCCTAACCCTGCACCAACATCAACACTAATGCACCCTCCTAACCCTGCACCAACATCAACACTAACGCACAACAGCAGCAACAGACATAGGCAACAAAAAAAAAGGTCTATTCGAAGAAGGCCAAAGTCCTCTATTGCATAATAAAAAAATTCATTTTGGAATTTGCCCCCCTTTTTGTTCTCCCCAAATTGTATCCGGCCAGTTACCCCACTCTTCCGAGCGTTGCCGGTCGCTGCTCCACCCCCTCTGCCAATCCGGGGGAGGGGCTGCAGACTACCACATGCCTCCTCCGATATATGTGGAGTTGCCAGCTGCTTCTTTTCACCTGACAGTGAGGCGTTTCACCAGGGGGATGTAGCGTGTGGGAGGATCACACTATTCCCCCCAGTTCCCCCTCCCCCGAAATAGGCACCCCGACCCACCAGAGGAGGCGCTAGTGCAGCGACCAGGACACAAACGCACATCCGGCTTCCCACCCGCAGACACGGCCGATTGTGTCTGTAGGGACGCCCGACCAAGCCGGCGGTAACACTGGGATTCGAACTGCCGATGCCTGTGTTGGTAGGCAATGGAATAGACCGCCACACCACCCGGACGCCCAAAACCAACATTTTGAATGTGATTGTGAACTGGATTTACAGGCTGGTACCAGGGTCAGCTGTGATCTGCTGACGCAGGTCCGCCTGACAAGGGCTCGACGCAGCACTCGGTCAGGCTGCAGTAATGGACACAAACTCAGTCGTTGCTGTGAACAACGTTAACAATAGCCAACATCATGGTCACACGTTCTATGAAGCTTGCATCTATATCGCCCTATAAGCATCTATAACGCCCTATAAGTGTAGCTATAAGTCATTGTAGGATTCATTATAACCATGTATACGCCCTCACAACACCTCATAACCACCTTTATGATACATTACGTCAATTTAAAACGGATTTATGCATTATAAATCTGTCCTCATTAGCCTGTTTATCTGTCAAATGTCATAATGCATCATAGCTAACTAGTTTTGCTGAAGTTTTGTAGACATGCATAATGAGACTTCGGTGCTATTTCACAGTCTTCAGCCATAGCCGTTAAGTCATTGTAATACACATTGTAGGAAAGTATGGGCGTTATAGATGCAATAGACGCTTATAGGGCGTTATAGACGCTTATAGGATGTTATAGATGCTTATAGGGCATTATAGACGCAAGTTTCATACATCATTAATGGAGTCAAAATTCTTTAAGTCAGGGGCGGAACGCTTCTGGGATAAAGGTTGTTTCGTGCCTCCTGTGTTAGCCAACCTCTGAAAATATACAAGCTGGTCATTACAAACCCCACTGCAAAAGAAATGGGAAAGAATTTAATTTGACCGTATTTCCTATAAGCATCTATAACGCCCTATAAGTGTAGCTATAAGTCATTGTAGGATTCATTATAACCATGTATACGCCCTCACAACACCTCATAACCACCTTTATGATACGTTACGTCAATTTAAAACGGATTTATGCATTATAAATCTGTCCTCATTAGCCCGTTTATCTGTCAAATGTCATAATGCATCATAGCTAACTAGTTTTGCTGAAGTTTTGTAGAGATGCATAATGAGACTTCGGTGCTATTTCACACTCTTCAGCCATAGCCGTTGAGTCATTGTAATACACATTGTAGGAAAGTATGGGCGTTATAGATGCAATAGACGCTTATAGGGCGTTATAGACGCTTATAGGGCGTTATAGACGCTTATAGGACGTTATAGATGCTTATAGGGCATTATAGACGGCAGTTTCATACATCATTAATGGAGTCAAAATTCTTTAAGTCAGGGGCGGAACGCTTCTGGGATAAAGGTTGTTTAGTGTCTCCTGTGTTAGCCAACCTCTGAAAATATACAAGCTGGTCATTACAAACCCCACTGCAAAAGAAATGGGAAAGAATTTAATTCGACCGTGTTTGTCCATTTTAATTGGAGCAAACACACACAAGCACACAACACACACACAACACACATACACAGACAAAGAGCCAGAAAAGTTGAGATAAGATCTCTCTCATTCCCTCGGCGCTACGCTTACACAATGTTCCCCTCCGCGGTCTGTCCTCTGCCGGTTCTGCAGTCTGCACCTGCGTGCCGGTGGCCGCGGCGCCGCATGCCAACCATAACTTGGGCGTTTGCCTTCAGCGCAACCGGGCCGGACATCTTGAGAAAGGGCAGGTGATTAATCCTCCGCCCTCGGCTGTGTTGCCACTTGTCGTTCACCGAGACGGAACAGGAACGCACGGCCCTACCGACACACACACACACCACGCACGGAGACACCGACAAGCCCCCCCCCCCACCCCACCCCCAAAAAAAAACACGCAGCAACTTTGGTTAACTCTCGGTGAAGCGTGTGATTCCAGCATGCAAGCGGCTCAGAGGGACCGGGGGCGGCGTGAAGTCCCAGCATGCCCCTCGGCTCTGATCTCTTGTCACCCACGACGTTCATCTCCACCCTCTTTATTGCTCTTTGTAAACATGTCTTTGTCGGAGCGAGATGGAGGCACTGGGAGCCGACCAAGGAGCACAAAAGCGCCCATTGCTGCGCTGAAGCCATGCAGAAATGGCCCGGCCCGGTTCGGCCCCGGCCCCGGCTCGGCCCCGGGGACCGTTTCATCTCGCCGTCCGATGCGCTGTGCGGAGGCTTACATAGATGTTATCAGGCCCACAGGGGTGTGGTTTATTTACCAGCTTCTCCGAGTCATCCAACATGTTTTTGAATGACCGTGATCAAATACACCCACCCAAGATGAGGGGGCATGTGAAAGTGTGTGTGTCTGCGTGTGTGTGTGTGTGTGTGTGTGTGTGTGTGTGTGTGTGTGTGTGTGTGTGTGCAAGTACACACATGCTGCTCGCGCTGATAAGAGGCCACACATGAGTGCAAGACAGCCATGGCTCTTTATGATCACGTCTCACTCTGTCAAAGCTCGCTGATTACTCCCAGCATGCCAGAACACACCAACACACACACACACACACACACACACACACACACACACACACACACACACACACACGCACAAACACACACTTTACCTTACGCACTGTAGGGCGCAACGTGCACTCTCTTGCTTCATCTCTCTTGTTCCTTTTTTCTTGCCCCTACTTTATGTGACTACACATGGACTCACATTCTCACGTTCCGCATGGCACATTGGACACACACACACACACACACACACACACACACACACACACACACACACACACACACACACACACACACACACACACACACACAGGTTTTCACTCAGACATGACGACATAACATCTTTTTTTTTCCTGTACATGACAGAAGTACACACTTTTTTTGGGGGGGATTTTATTCTCCCTCTTTCTTCCAATTGTACTTGGCCAATTACCCCACTCTTCCGAGCAGTCCCGGTCGCTGCTCCGCCCCCTCTGCCGATCCGGGGAGGAGCTGCAGACTACCCACATGCCTCCTCCCATGCACGTGGAGTCAGTCGCCAGCCGCTTCTTTTCACCTGACAGTGAGGCGTTTCACCAGGGGGACGTAGCGCATGGGAGGATCACGCTATCCCCCCAGTTCCACCCCCCCCCCCCAACGACTGCCTCGACTGGCCAGAGGAGGCGCTAGTGCGGCGACCGGGACACATACCCACATCCGGCTTCCCACCCACAGACACGGCCAATTGTGTCTGTAGGGACGCCCGACCAAGCCGGAGGTAACGCAAGAATTCGAACCAGCGATCCCCTTGTTGGTAGGCAACGGAACAGCCCGCCACGCCACCCGGACGCCCAGGAGTACACACTGCTTTGACTCAAATGTCACACACATTGGGACATGTCGGTTTGTTAGGGGATATGCACCACACACACAGACGGACCAACAGAGGCACAGCTTGGGGTCATGTCAGTTAGGCTCCGCCCACACTGGATGTGTTTTAACACAAGGTGCACTGTACAGCTCCCCCCCGCCCCCCCAACAGTCATGATGCCCATCAAATTGGGTGTTTTGGTAGTGAGCGGCATTCGCCATTGCTAGGCAGCTACAAAGTCAGCTGCCAGTCACGAGTTTGCCAGCGCTAGTGATAAGTCATCATCATCATCATCCTCATCATCGGCGGTCACTCAGGGTCGAGTATGACCGTCCTCCCTCTGGATCTTCAGGTGGACGTCGAGGCTGGAGGTGCATAATGGGAGGCCAGCTTTTTACGTGGAGAGGCTGATGCTCCTGCAGCCACCACACTGTCCTTGGCAGGGGGTGTCCAGAGTCCAAAGGCACGGAGAACCAAGACGATCGGGGACCACCCTCTGTTGCAGCCTTCATCCGCCTTCACCACCGTTGTGACCTGGAGACATCTTCCACCAGTTCCACCGTTGAGGTCTTTGTTGGATCGTGCTCCATTTGGAACCTCCTCCTTGACCTATCCGCCTTGGGTGACCCTACCAGGAGCCAAGCTCCGGACGGCATGGCTCTTGGGATCACTGGTGCACGCAAGCTTCTCCACCATGACAAGGTGGAGATCCAGGAGAAGGGTAGTGATAAGTGAATTAGCTTGCACAAATCTACCCATCTGGCTTACCATCCAGCCATCCATCCATTATCCATCCATCCATCCATCCATCCATCCATCCATTATCCAAGCCGCTTATTCGAATTCAAGTTACTTCCTTATAATGTATGTCTTGTTATTACTTATACTACTATCCCTTTCTCTAACCATGGAGATGCAGCTAGCACTTGGTTTAGCTCTTTATCCTCCATGTTTGTAGTTAATAGCAGAGTTGAGAAGGCCCACCCAATTACTCCTTCAACTGGACAACCGAGTAAAAAGTGGCGGCGGTGACCCGGTGACCTTTTTGTGACATCCAGCGTCACAAAAAGCTTCAACTATGAGCGTAAAACGGCAACGACAGTTTATGCTCAGAGCCGAACATCCCCCCCCCCCAACTTCAGGCGCCCCGGGGCACTTCTCCAAAAAAAATGCATGGCGCACCAGGCGGCTAACAAAGTGGGGCGCCTCGGGCCCGTAAACACAGAGCAAAACGGTTTGAACCCATTGAAAACAATTAGAAAAAGGCGCCCGTCCCTGCCAAAAACACATCCAATGTGATCACGGTCTTACACGGCCCTGCCGAATAGGAACTCCCTTGAGAGCCTGCTTGCCTCTTCGGCTGGGCTTTTTTTTTTAAAAACCTCAAATCCTTTGGCCAGGGCTGTTCTCCCCGGCAGCTTGTCCCCCTGCCTGTTATGACGTTTACAGTTAAACAGACATTTATGGATGGGCTTAAGGAGGTCGCAGGGCCTGCTTGAAAAATGTAAAACGTCGCTTGCCAGGTAAACACTGATCCCCTTTATGCTGTACACAAAACACATGGCTGCCCCTACATATAAGCTCTTCAAGGGGGGGGGGTGATATATGACTGAAACTTGCCTCAGACGTTTCATAGGGGGGCAAATTCAGCCACCAGTGTGGTAGGACATAAGTGTTTTCTGGCGACTCGTTGACTTGATTGGTTGATCGTTTGATCCAAGGTTCCTCAGAGAGCAACGGGATTTCTTTGCTCCTTTGTTCAAGATACATTTGGGGGGGGGGGTTCTTTTTTCTCCCCAATTGTACTTAGCCAATTACCCCACTCTTTCCGAGCCATCCCGGTCTCTGCTCCACCCCCTCTGCTGATCCGGGGAGGGCTGCAGACTACCACACGCCTCCTCCGATACATGTGGAGTCGCCAGCCGCTTCTCTTCACCTGACAGTGAGGAGTTTCACCAGGGGGACGTAGCACGTGGGAGGATCACGCTACCCCCCCCCCCACCCCGAACAGGCGCCCCGACCAACCAGAGGAGGCAGCAACCACGACACATACCCACATCCGGCTTCCCACCCGCAGACACGGCCAGTTGTGTCCGTAGGGACTCCCGGCCAAGCCGGAGGTAACACGTGGATTCGAACCAGCGATCCCCGTGTTGGTGTGCAACGGAATAGACCGCTACACTGCCCCCTAGAGTCCACATAGAATTTATAACACATGTCAAGGGGGTTTTGTGGAGGAAACTTGAGAAAGGCATTGATGCAAGTTCCGTTTAATTCGAGAGCACTTCCTGTCACCGCCGTTACAGCCGTGCCTGCCTGTCGCGGCATCCAGGGCGGCACAGCGCGCGTCCTAACAATCTCACAAATCCGAGTAACGTTGTGACCTCTGGCTTAAACCCCGCGTTCAAAGTGTGCACGGGAGTTGGTGGAGCGCAGCTTCTAGACATGGATAGGCAGAATCCTACGGAGGCGCGGCCCGTCGGCGTTGTTGGTGCCCACAGATGCATAGCCTGCACCGAATGAGCCGCACTAACGATGCTGCGCCGGCTAAAAGCTGCCCTGTAGCGTGTCTGGCAATCAGTCAGCAGTCATTTGGCTGGTTTCAGTAGTGACCCGGGACTACGACGCGGTGCCACGAATCTTCATCTCCTCGTCATACATAATCTGCTGTATAAACTCTGTGCGTGTGTATTTGTGTCTACTGAATGTCAGAGAGTGTGTGCGTGTGCGTGCGCGTGCGCGTGCGCGTGTTCCTGCAATCCATACACTGTATGCATGCATACTTGACTTAACTGGAGGCTCAGCTTCACTCCGCTGCCGCTGCCCTGCGGTAACGACGCAGCTGATGGAATCTGCACTTGCAAAATTGAGAGCAAGCGCAGTGCCAGTGCAATCTAAATAAACTGTCCGCCTTCGGTTTCAGAGCCTTTCCAAATTGCCCCCGACAGTTAACCAGGCAACGCCGTTTAGCCGGGGGAGAGCCATCTTTGAATTGGAAACTCAAACTTCTCCAAATGGAAAAGTTCAAACGGGGGGAAAGCTCACAGTCGTCAATTTCAGTAATCTAATTCGCGGAGCCTCGCTCGACGTGAGCAGCTCGGGACGGCGCATGAAAATAACTGCCGTACTTAGAGCATAATGGAATTACTCGGGAGTTTAGATTATGCTGTTCAGGAAAAATAAAGAGGGGCAATAACTCGGGATATTCGGTGTCATGCGCCGTACGCTAAACAGGCACGAGAGGAAGGAGTGTAAACTCATTTATTCCATCTTTCGTTTCTCCCAGGCCCCCGGGGACGGCACAGGAAGGGGGTTCAAGTTGCGTCAGCCCTGTCCCGGGTCCCCCTTGTGGTGTGATATGGGGGGTGATCGAACGCCGATATTCCCTTGGAACATTGCTCGCATTGCACGCCACTGTAAACTACGGAGTGGGCTCACATTTGAAGGTGCACGTTTGCCTCCGATGGTTCTCATCAAATGTGGATTATCTCTCCCGTCTGTCTCTAACCCCACCCCCACCCCCACCCCCTACCTACCCCCCCCCACCCCCCGTCCGCTTCCCCTGTTTTGTGCCAGGCGCTGAAAAAGATCACGGGATACATCCAGGAGCAGAATGAAAAGATCTACGCTCCGAGAGGCCTTCTCATCACCGACCCCATGGAGAGAGGGATGAGAGTTGTATCCTACGCCGTTCCCTTTGGTTTGACAAGCGGAGCGGGATTAGGGAGCGACGGTCGGGCATAGTGTGGGCAGAAATCACCCCAACCGGGGTAATCCGGGGCGCGCACCGTGGGAACAAAAGTTATGTCCATTTTGAGTTTGATTTATGACGCTAAGCAGGGTTGTCCATGCGCTGGAGTTAGGGGGTCCCTCGTGTGTTTAGCAATGCTTCGACCAGAACGGTCTTCGTCACGCGCGCGTTTCACAAGTCCACAACTCCAGTGTGCGGATAACATCCTTACCCTCTATACCAGTGGTTCTCAACCTTTTTGGGGGTCCTGTACCCCCTGCGTATTTTTGATCTACCCTGAGGACCCCTCCACCTGATCTTGGGGGAGGGGGGTTGCAATTTGATAGAAACAGTAGAAACTGCATTTTAAATTGCATTATAGCATTTATTCACTCTTTGGGGCAAAAATAAGAGCTTTCAGTTGTAACTTTGATATAGTTACCAAAACAGAATTCTTATGCAGTAACTTTCAGATATAGTTAACAAAACAGAATATGTATTCAGTAACTTTCAGATATATGTAACAAAACAGAATATGTATTCAGTAACTTTCAGATATATGTAACAACAGACTTTTTATGCAGTAACTTTTAACAATGCAAACGGGAGCGAGATCTCTTATTAAAATACAATAAATGACACTTGTGAAACAGATGTAATTAGAGAAAAAAGTCCTGTTACCCTTTATAGTTGAGGTAGATAAAGGTCTCAGTCACATTTGAGTAAAATAATCCTATTTCTATAAATGTCATAGGATCTTTTTTTTAAAGATATTTTATTTTCACGGACCCCTTGCAATTACACCACGGACCACTAGGGGTCCGCGGACCCCCGGTTGAGCAACACTGCTCTATACAGCCTTCTATCCAGCATATCGCATCTTTGTGTTCTCTTTTCTTCGGTCCTATCTCTCACAGTTGGCTACCCTCTCCAACTTAAAATGCCCAAATGTATCAAACCTTACACGTCTCCCGGGTTTTGAACCTGTGGATCTGTGGCGAAGGAGCATTAACGTTCCCTTATTTGTGTGGCGCTGCACTTTTCTCAGTGGCTAGCGGCGTGTCTCTCTCTCTGTTAATGGGAGAAATCGCTGAATAGTTCCCTGTGTACTTGAAAGGCGGGAGCAGACAGAGAATGTGTCCAGTAGACCATCACACGGGCCTGGTTTTCTGGAGCTGGCGCA
Source organism: Lampris incognitus (assembly GCF_029633865.1). NCBI lineage: Eukaryota > Metazoa > Chordata > Actinopteri > Lampriformes > Lampridae > Lampris > Lampris incognitus. The sequence goes on along the minus strand of NC_079223.1, from coordinate 43,597,402 downwards.
GAACAAACCGGCGAACAAACTGCTACGCGCGGGGCCAACTTATTACCTTCACTTATTAGTCAATACGCCGCTCCACAATAAAACCTCTGTTTAATCTGGAGGGATGGCCAGCTATGGACTGCGTTCCCCCGAAACGGTTGCCCAAAATCTGACCCACGTGTAACTTGTGTGGTATGTAGACGCTCTGGAAGTGTACTTTTTGCTGTGAGGCACGCTCGTGCTGGGTGCTCTCTAAGCCCGCGACTCTTGGATTTGGGGGAACAGTCGTGGTTTTCAACGTTATAACTGTGCAGAAGATGTGTTTTAGGGATGACGCTCCGTTAGCAGCCGTAATACTGACCGGTTTTCTACGTGTCCCGGGAAGGCCGCCACCCTTGAGCCCGCTGGCCACGTCCCCGGCAAATAAAGTCACGGACGTGGAAACCAGTCCCTGTTTTGCTGATGGACAGCACTGTAGAAGAAAATGCAAACAACGGCGCTACATTATGCGGCGGTGTGTAGCACTGTTGTTCGCATTTCCTTACGCCACTCAGATGGTCGCAAACCAGGAAGTGAGGTTTCGCAGTTTTGGCGCCATTTCAGAGACGCGAAGAAGACTGCTCAATATCGCCGCTGCTAAAAGAGGGTTATCTCTGCAACATCAGGAGATATCGAAAACGATGATTTCTTCTCTCGTAAAGCACTCCGACCGCTACTCTCTGCTTGTCTTGTGTCGCTGCAATGACCATTTCTCTCCATCTCGGCTGAGTTAGGCGGCGCAGTGGCTAGCGTGGTCGCCTCACAGCAAGAAGGTCCTGGGTTCGAGGCCCCGGGGTAGTCCAACCTTGGGGGTCGTCCCGGGTCGTCCTCTGTGTGGAGTTTGCATGTTCTCCCCGTGTCTGCGTGGGTTTCCTCCGGGGGCTCCGGTTTCCTCCCACAGTCCAAAGACATGTAGGTCAGGTGACTCAGCCGTACTAAATTGTCCCTAGGTGTGAATGTTTGTGTCGGGGGGAGGGGCCCTGTGATGGCCTGGCGGCCTGTCCAGGGTGTCTCCCCGCCTGCTGAGAGCAGGATAAGCGGTTGGGATCATGGATGGAGGGAAGGATCGGTTGAATTATCATCTGCTCTGCTACACTCGGCACTTCAGCAGCACCTTTCTAAGCCAGTTCTGCTTCTTGCTTGTCTCTCAGCTGTGATGATTGACCCTTGACTTCATCCCCCCCCCCCCCTTCAAAGATAGAGATCAGCGTGTTCGAGGACCGGGGCTCGGGCAGCTCCAGCCCGAGCAGCAGTGTGTCGTCGGCGGGCAGCAGTGCTCGGTGACTGGAGGGGCAGCACCAGGGCTACGGGTACCACCACAGGGGCAGCGGGGGACTTACCAACATCCGCATGCTGAAACATGAAAGCACCAGGTTTTAAGACCAAAGAGGGGGGGGGGGCCGAGGAGAGAGAGGCTGGAAGATCTGCAGCATCTACACTGTCCCTGCTGGGGCGTATGATAAGACCAGGAGCTGGCATTCACACAAACTGGACACGCAACGGAAAAGACGCACAGGCGGTAGACACACACTCGAGCTAGTATCCAGCACCACCTGTGAGTAGATGTCCGGCGTATCACACGTTCAGAGCAATTATCAATCCCCCTAGTCTGCTTCTTTTTGTTATTTTCCATTCACCTTCTCTTTCATTCCATCCCCACGTTGCATGAGTCAGACTACCTCTGGGTTACCGCTGATTCGGCAGGTTTAAGGCCACCTCTAACTGGACTGGACTTAGATACTTGACTGTTTTAGCGGTGGGGTTGCTGTCACCTTGTCTGTCTACCGACGTGCTGGCAGCGCTACCCGCAGTCCTGGGTCTTTTAAACGGCTTGGAACTCTGGAGGAAGGGAAAACCACCAACCTCCTGGGAGATCAAATGTTCCCGGGTCTTGTTGAATGATTGCATTCATGTCGGGCGGTTGGGCTCGAGCTCTTTTGAATGCCGGCAAATTGGGCCCCACTCTGGGACTTCTTGGTTCTATGCTCCGTTCACATTCATTTGGCTGCCGTATCAAACGGCTAACAGAGAGAGCACTTTGGATTATTTACCCTTCTCATTCACAGCACTGGGTACTGGTGATCCACATCACAGCTGCAGGTCAGAGTCCTACACACAAACGCACACAAATACACACACGGACCGTGGCCATGCCTTCCTGCTCAGAGGTCCTGGCAGGCCCATGTAGCCAGACAATATTCTCTGTGGTCTCAGCTCATTGGGAACGCAAGCACACCCAGACACAGGACAACTCCGTTTAGTCTGTGTGTGTGTGTGTGTGTGTGTGTGTGTGTGTGTGTGTGTGTGTGTGTGTGTGTCTGTGTGTATGCATGAGTGTGGGTGTGTATGTGGATATATATGTATGTGTATATATGTATACATATATATGGACACATGTATATGTATGTATATAGCACGGTCACCTCACAGCAAGAAGGGTCCTGGGTTCGAGCCTCGGGGTAGTCCAGCCTCGGGGGTCGTCCCGGGTCGTCCTCTGTGTGGAGTTTACATGTTCTCCCCGTGTCTGCGTGGGTTTCCTCCCACAGTCCAAAGACATGTAGGTCAGGAGAATCGGCTGTGTGTGTGTGTGTGTGTGTGTGTGTGTGTGTGTGTGTGTGTGTGTGTGTGTGTGTGTGTGTGTGTGTGTTGGCCCTGTGATGGCGTGGCGGGTCTGTCCAGGGTGTCTCCCCGCCTGCCGCCCCAGTGGCTGCTGGGATAGGCTCCAGCATCCCCGTGACCCTGCGAGCAGGATAAGCGGTTGGGATAACGGATGGATGGTATATGTGTGTGTGTGTGTATGTGTAAGTAAGTGTGAGGAGCAGCTGAAGGAGGAGCAGCTGAAGGAGGAGCAGCTGAAGGAGGAGTCTGGATGTGATGGAAGCTGGCCAGCGAACTGTAGGACAGATTATTGATAAGCAGATAATAAAGCCCATTGTAAGGCGTGTATCAGTTTTACTTCTCGTAGACAGATTTGGTCTCGGCGTAGATCGTAATACTTACACAGCTGTCTGTAAGCCTACATGAGTGTGTGTGTGTGTGTGTGTGTGTGTTTTCTGTGTGTTTGATCATCAGCCCACGTACAAACCTAAAGACCACTTGAATGTGTGGACACACATCACTCGGCTGCGAGGTGTGTCCTTCTTGCGTTTGGCCCACAGATCGGCTCGTCTCTTGGACGGGGAGGGGAAACCAGAGGAGCTGCTGAACATGAGGCCAGGGAGCGCCGCTGGGTCTTATGGGTGGTCGCAAACAGCTGGAGGGTTCAGGTGTGTTGCAGTAGGTGCTATTCCAGGAATGCATTTGCAAATTGTGACAACTCCACAATTTCCTTTGTTTCCCATGCGGAGACCAAAAAATGTTTCCATCTGCTGTTATCCTTGTCCGGTCTCGTTTCGAGATCGGACCTGTGTACCGCAGCTTTCTGCAAATGAGGGAGCAGTTCCCGATCCGCTGGCTGAATAATCCCTGGGCAAAATGGAAAGTAAAGCCTCATTTGGGTAATTTAGGCGGGAAATACACATGCATGTGATGATGGCCATCACCAGAAAGGAGAAACATCTACCTCATCATCGAGACTGTGTTGTTGCTTTAAATCAGGGATGGGCAACGTGGTCCAGAAAGGTCCGGTGTGGGTGCAGGTCTTTGTTCCAACCAAGCAGTTAGACACCTGATTCTATCAGTCAACCAGTAGTCTTTGCTAAGGACCTTGATTTGTAGACTCAGGTGTGTGGCTCCTTGGTTGGAACAAAGACCTGCACCCACGCCGGACCTTTCTGGACCACGTTGCCCATCCCTGCTTTAAATCTTTAATTCTTGCATCGGAGCAATGTTCTGATGTGATGAGCTCCTCTAACGTCTCCGCCCGACCACTCCTGTCACCGACACCTTCAGTGTGCCGGGGTTGCCGACGTGTCTCGCCTGCAGCTGATGAAACGCCATGAGGAAGTCGTGGTGACCCGTGTGAGGGGCATTCCCACTTTCTCCAGCTCGGGCCTCTAACACAGGGGGCCGTGGTCCGAGGGATGGATCCCTCTGGAGGAGGCCATAGCTGATATTCCTTATTAGACAGGCTTGTTTGCCGTACTCGGTGACAAAGGGAAGTTTGGAGGGCTCGGGTGGTTTCTTCGTGAAGGTGAGCAACTGTTTTGTGTTGTGGGATGTTGCTCTGACTTCTCAAGAACATCCCGTTTAGGTCCTTATCGGGCGAAACAATGTCCTGTTTGCCACTGGTCATTCATAGTCCACCATTTCCATTCGCCACGTCCTGACTATGGTTGTTGCTTTGTTATTCAAAATGATCTTGATGTCAGTAGGATACACGTTTAGCGCCCTCTGTGGTCAGGTTGAAGACATTTTCATAAACCTTCCTCAATCCCCTCACTCGATTGTGTCTCGATTTTAATTCATTTCATCATTTTCACTTTTGTGTTTGAAGATCCCATTTGTAATTCCCCAAGCGTTGGAATATCCCAGTTGTTACCACCGGTGAGAAAGGTATTACAGGACTGATTATTACAGTACTGATTATTACAGTACTGATTACAGTACTGATTAAGTTCTTCATGTTGGAGCTCAGTCATGCAGCACTGCATAGTCACACCTCCTGATTGCTTTCAGCATCTGACTGATGCAAACCCAGATAGCATCCGGATGTGGGCCACTTCAGGCAGTGATGCGGCACTGATGGCCTTCTTCTGGCCCTGACAACATGGATGTGAGCCTGGAGTGGCCCACATGTATAACAGCAAATATGGCCCAAATATGCCAAATCAAATGTGGGTCTTTTCTGGCAAAGATGCGGTGCTCTGGGCAACATGTGGTCTGGATGTGACCCTGAAGTGGCCCGTGTGGTAAATGGTGAATATGGCCCAAATATCACACAACAAATATGGGCCACCTTTGGCAAATATGTGGCACATGCGGCATTGCTATGGCTTGGTTCTGGCCCAGATCTGGCAAACAGGAGCGGACCGCCCAAGTGCCATCATTCCACGCCGTATGCGGGCCGGATGAAGTGTGTCAGTGTGGGGCGGGTCCGGGCCACAGCAACTTTGCTACCTGGGGAGAAAGGAGACTTGTCTAGGCATCCGGGTGACAGTCAGAAGGTAGCCAAACAACCTGCATGTTGGTGTCACACACCCATCCGTTATAACACTTCCTTTCTCTCCTCACTATTTGTTTGATTTTGTTTGACGTACTCTGCCGCTGACAAACCAGCATCTCTCCACCAGCTCGCAGGCTGGACATTTCCGCCACGTGACCAGCCAGTTAGCAAAACCTAAGCCAAACTTCTAGCCCTGTCGTGCAGCCAGCCTCCTGCACATCCACCGCTGCAGCTGAGTTCAGTTGTGTTTGTGCACCGCCTCCTGTGCTTCCGATGCCTTCATGTTTCTCCCAGTGGCTTGGTTACCAAACCTGGGGCTGATGGACTGATCACTGCCAACGAGGAAGTAAAAGGACGTCGTCAGCGGATAACCTATCAGTGTTGTGTGGACACGTGTGTGTATATAGGCTGTATGGGGGAAGAGCCGGGACCTGCTTGTGGTCGTGGTTTTGCTCTACTGAGAAGGAATCGACGGGTCTCCTGTTGTCTCCTGTTGGAGACACGTCACAACCGCGTCTTTTGTATTTGGAAAGCTCTTCCTTGAAAAGGACCCTGGAGGACAGCCGGCAGAGCAACCGTGGATGAGTCGGAGCTCTGCTCTTCGTTGTATGTGTGTGGGGGGGGGGGCGGGGGGACGTCATCATATTTGTGATTAGACTGCCCAAAACGGAATCCAGTGATGATAATTATGTAGCTTGAGGTGAAAGGATTGGGAGTAATAATGGTGTCAGCAACGTCGAGGTAAACGATGACACCGGAAATGTTAATAACAGTCATGAATATGATGTCTCTCCGGAATAAAATGTGTTGTACATAATGGTGATGGTGATGATGATGATGATGATGATGATGATGATGATGATGATGATGATGATGATTCTCAGGGGAAAGTCCAAAGTGTATATAATGCATATGCTTAAAGCTGCAATCCTGAAGATTCACCTGCAACAAAGCCTCCGGCTATGATACATTGTATCACTGCTCAGACAATGGCAGTTTCACGATCAATCAAATCGAATCGAATCAAGTCAAATCGAATCAAGTCAAATCAAATCGAATCGAATCGAATCAAATCGAATCGAATCGAATCGAATCCAGCAGCTTGTGAAGTTGCTCGGTTCCGCGTGCGGTGTTTGCTGTCAGGCGGCCACGTGTGCAGAAATCAGCTGGGCCGGGTCCTACACCCTCGCCACGGCAGCGAAATGTACGAGAGGAAAGTTTGAAAGAGAGGAAACGTTGCTGTGTCAGTGTCGGATATGGAAAACCAAACCCACAGAGGATGTTTACCAACCGATCGTGAATATTGATCGCTACCGGGATCGGTTTGGTGCTGAAACACGAGCACTTAGGACTAATTCATGTTGAATGCAAGTACCAATGTCATCAAAGTTGTCGATAAGTTAAAAAAAAACCCACAGTCTTCAGGATTGTTGCTCTAAGGTTCCACGTGTAAAACTGTGATGAGGAACAGACGGTCTGTTTGTCAGTGTATAAAGGGGTTATGATGTCATGTAGCATGTTGACGCAGGGGCTACTTCCTCAGACCGATGAAGACGAAGAAGGCCAAGTGTACGAACCGGCATCAAGCGACGTGTACTGACGAGGCGACGCGGTGCACAGAAACCGATTCCGCTTCCTGTCCGTGAGCCGCTCGCGCGCTCGGCACGCTAGCGCGCGAGGTCACCTCTGCACGGAAGGTGGGGTTTAGTGGTCCCGTTTCTTCAGGAGGAGCGGGGGGGAGGGGGGGTATAGTATCATACGTACTGCTGCAGCTCAGTTCAGCCCGCCCAGAATATGAATTATCCCCTTTTATTGACATATACTCTGTATTTACCCTTTCAGCGAGTTTGTTTTTCCTTATGTGACGTCATCAGCAAGCCAAGACTTGTATATCACGTTGCTGCAATGAGTGGGGGATGATTTATGCTGCAGTGTCTTCCTTAAAAGTATACGAGTTGTTTTTTGTTTTGTTTTGTTTTTGTTGTTTTGTATTGGTATCAGCGTCTGTGTGCTTCTTGGTGGGATTTGTGTCGGGGAGTCCAGGAGTGCATTGTGTACAGTGGATGCTGCATGTTGGATGAATAAACGAGAGGACTACCAGATGGCTAAAACTGTCGTTTCCAACGTTGTTTCCATCCTGTGTGTGTGTGTGTGTGTGTGTGTGTGTGTGTGTGTGTGTGTGTGTGTGTGTGTGTGTGTGTGTGTGTGTGTGTGTGTGTGTGTGTGTGTGTGTGTGTGTGTATTAAAGCCCTAAATGGGCTCGCCCCATCTTACCTGTGTGATCGCCTTAAACTGTACATTCCATCTCGAGCTCCATCCATCCATCATCCAAACCGCTTATCGTGCTGTCTGGGTCTCGGGGACCCGGTGACTGCTGGGACAGGCTCCATCTCTAGCGGACCCGGTGACTGCTGGGACAGGCCCCATCTGGAGCGGACCCGGTGACTGCTGGGACAGGCCCCATCTGGAGCGGACCCGGTGACTGCTGGGACAGGCTCCATCTCTAGCGGACCCGGTGACTGCTGGGACAGGCTCCATCTCTAGCGGACCCGGTGACTGCTGGGACAGGCTCCATCTCTAGCGGACCCGGTGACTGCTGGGACAGGCTCCATCTCTAGCGGACCCGGTGACTGCTGGGACAGGCCCCATCTGGAGCGGACCCGGTGACTGCTGGGACAGGCTCCATCTCTAGCGGACCCGGTGACTGCTGGGACAGGCCCCATCTCTAGCGGACCCGGTGACTGCTGGGACAGGCTCCATCTCTAGCGGACCCGTTGACCGCTGAGACAGGCCCCATCTGGAGCGGACCCGGTGACTGCTGGGACAGGCCCCATCTCGAGCGGACCCGGTGACTGCTGAGACAGGCTCCATCTCTAGCGGACCCGGTGACTGCTGGGACAGGCTCCATCTCTAGCGGACCCGGTGACTGCTGGGACAGGCTCCATCTCTAGCGGACCCGGTGACTGCTGGGACAGGCCCCATCTCGAGCTGACCCGGTGACTGCTGGGACAGGCCCCATCTGGAGCGGACCCGGTGTCTGCTGGGACAGGCTCCATCTCGAGCGGACCCGGTGACTGCTGAGACAGGCCCCATCTCGAGCGGGCCCAGTGACTGCTGAGACAGGCCCCATCTCGAGCTGACCCGGTGACTGCTGAGACAGGCCCCATCTGGAGCGGACCCGGTGACTGCTGGGACAGGCTCCATCTGGAGCGGACCCGGTGACTGCTGAGACAGGCCCCATCTCGAGCGGGCCCAGTGACTGCTGGGACAGGCTCCATCTCGAGCGGACCCAGTGACTGCTGGGACAGGCCCCATCTCTAGCGGACCCAGTGACTGCTGGGACAGGCCCCATCTCTAGCGGACCCGGTGACTGCTGGGACAGGCCCCATCTCGAGTGGACCCGGTGACTGCTGGGACAGGCCCCATCTCGAGTGGACCCGGTGACTGCTGGGACAGGCCCCATCTCTAGTGGACCCGGTGACTGCTGGGACAGGCTCCATCTCTAGCAGACCCGGTGACTGCTGGGACAGGCTCCATCTCTAGCAGACCCGGTGACTGCTGGGACAGGCCCCATCTCTAGCGGACCCGGTGACTGCTGGGACAGGCCCCATCTCTAGCGGACCCGGTGACTGCTGGGACAGGCTCCATCTCTAGCAGACCCGGTGACTGCTGGGACAGGCTCCATCTCTAGCGGACCCGGTGACTGCTGGGACAGGCCCCATCTCGAGGCTCTTCGCTCTCATAATGCAGGGCTCCTGTATGTACCCAGAGGTAAAAAAGAAGTCATGTTGATTCCTTTAAACCCAAACTTGAAACTCATCTTTTTGCCTTAACCTACAAGTGCGGGTCTTTAAGTTGAGTACTTCACATCCTGTACTGCATGGTGGGTCGGTCTCTGTCTCAATGAATTACCAACCACTGTTCTGCCAACGACACCAGAGAGTATCGATTACTGACTATTACAAGCTGTTCTCTTCTCTCGCATGTCTTTTCTCTCCTTTCTCTTCTCCCGTGTGTGTGAATGGTGTGATGAGTCCCCCCCTGTGTACATGTGTAGTCTGTCCTCCTCCCAGGTCTCCATGGTGACGGTGGTCACCACCTGGACACCGCTTGGCATCCCCCCCTCGTCACATTCTTCATATATCCTGTCCATCCATTATCCAAGCTGCGTATCCCGACCGGGGTCTCGGGGGGAGCCTGTCCCAGCAGTCACTGGGCGGCAGGCGGGGAGACACCCTGGCCAGGCCGCCAGGCCGCCGTTCCATTATAATTCTCTTATCCTCTTTCAGTGTTGTACTCTGTAAATTGTGTACACACAACATCCATTGCACGTTGTGCGTCTTGGGGGGAGAGATCCCTCCTCTGTTGCCCCCCCCCCCTGGGGTTTCCCCCCGTTAAAGGGGTTTCTGTAGGGAGTTGTTCCTTATCCGACGCGAGGGTCTAAGGATAGGCTGTTGTGTTGCGGTAAAGGCCACTGAGGCAAATGTGTAATTTTAGATACTGGGCGGTACAAATAAGTCGGACCGGACTCGTGTTTACATATTTACATATTTATTGAATCTGTTTCTTGTACCTGACACTCAATTACCGTCCTGTGCCTGCAGAGTTTCTTGCGCTTGTGCTGCCACTGGGAAATAAAAGAAAGCGTTTTTCATCTCTCTTTTTTTTTTTGGAATGACGGGGGGGGGGGATTAATTTGTTGTGACAAAAGGGGGGCTGTTTGGTAATGTTCCTGTCCTGACTTGGTTCGGCTCTCGGGAATCACCCAGACCTCCATGTCCACCAACAGAATATGTTGTTTGTTTAGTAACCAGAGCCACGCTCTGCTCTTCGCTTCCAGGAAAACAACAATGTCAGTTCATCCGAGGTAAAGAGACTCTCCTCCGCGCTCCCTCTCTCCATTACCCCCCTGGATGTCAGGGGGAGCCAAGGCACAACTCCCCGTCTGCCTGGACCGAGCTAGCGCGGGACCCGACGTGGATTGGATGTTGGCGTCCATCTTTGGTAAACTTGTCATGACGTTATGCCGAGCCTTGATTGAATGTCTTAACATGTGATGGAATGTACAGAGTGATCCGACGGTCCAGGCTGTTTAGTGTGTGTGTGTGTGTGTGTGTGTGTGTGTAAGGAGGCATGCTGAAGATCCATCATGGCCTGTTAATAAGGCGACCGCTTCAGGAGAGCGATAAGGCTCTGGCAGGTACAGTGCAGAGGCTTGTTCAACATCACAGAGGGAGGCCGGAGTGGAGCGAGTTGATATTTTCTCAAAGGCTCGGCGAAGGAGGAGCGGAGAAACGGTTCAGCAGCTGTGGAGAAAGGTCACACGAACACACACACACACCTCTTACTGCCCTGCCTCGCTTCATCTCCCTTTCTCCTCCTCCTCCTCCTCCTCCTCCTCCCTTAGTAGATGCGAGGCTCCTCGTGAACCTGGCTTCTAACTCACTCACTCGCCAACAAATCTGTGGGGGGGCTGCACGAGACTACATCTAGAAATATATGCTGTTGTGTGACGTCAAAAGATTTTGCTCCTTCTAATTAACATTGATGTCCACATGGGTAAGAAAACTGCTAAAATGTATTTTTTCCACACCCCGCCGCTGTTCTCTCTCAGGCTCTCCCTCGCATTTTGTCATTTGGTATCGCCCGTGTGGTTTCATTTGGGGTAGGATTTCATAGAAACGCCATCAGTCGAGATGCAAGTCAGGCCTTCTCGGTCACCTTGAAGCTGCCCGAACGAATCCATGTTTAAAGGTTTTGAAGTTTCAGCTTGATTTCCTGGGTTGCTGGTTGGCTGAAAACACGATTCAGAAAAGCTAACTTTAGCTCTGTGCTAAAGCATCTATTTTACAACGTCAATCTCAAAGAGCAATACCACTTTTTGAAAGGTGTTCACTACGCACAAATAAACAGCTTATCTCCTTATAATCGATAGATGTGTTAGGACTGGCGTCAGGAATGGACTATATGCACACTCTTCCGCATTCCGACTCGGCCAGTCGTCATTCTTCTTCTTCTTGGTGTTTATTGGCGGCTGGCAAACAACGAAATGGTGCATTACCGCCACCAGCTGGTATGGAGTGTGGATCAGAATGTCTATTATTTACGCTATCCCCCCCCCCCCCCAAAAAAAATCTCAAATATTCTTAATCAAATTAGTTACTCTAAGAAACTGAAACAAGATTTTATAACACTCAGTTGAATTCTTCTGTAGAATATCTACTAAATGAAATTGTATTTTTATTTTTCTGAGCTTTTGAGTCATACGCCTTCTTTATGCCCCATATTTCTGACACGCGCTAATGTTCGGTCGATCATTTCCGGGCAGCGCCGGAAGTGATACGGACAACTGACAACAACAGCGACGTAATCGCGTTTTTCACTCGGTCTCTTCAAGATCTACTGAAACTTACGGTTAACGACGTTAGTTAGTACTAAGTTAGACGTTAGTTAGTTAGTTAGTTAGTTAGTTAGTTATCTATCTATCCAAGAAGCATGCCATACGTCAGTTATCAAAAAGGAGAAGGGCTTCAAACTTCACGTTTCAAGCTACATCCACAATTACGAAGGTAAGAGCCGGACGTGTAATGTTAGCACCTAGCATGTTTTTGTACAAGCCAATGCTAGCGTAGTGTAAACTACTAATAAGACACGTTAGCCCCTAGATAACGGGTCTGACCCTTTAGTCGAGCGGTTAGTGATGTCGCCTTGTGGTGCAGTACACCCCGTATCGAATCCCGCACCGGGCAAGAAAATAACCATTGGTGGCAGCGGTGGGATCCGGAAGTGTGCAGATCCTCAGAAGTCTCTTCGGAGCGCGGGAATAACAAAGCGCGAGGGCGCGCTTCCGGGGAGGGTGACGACTGTAAATTACTAATAACACACGTTAGTCCCTAGTTAACGGGTCTGACCTTTAGCCTAGCGGTTAGTGATGTCGCCTTGTGGTGCAGTACACCCCGTATCGAATCCCGCACCGGGCAAGAAAATAACCGGTTACAGTAGTGATAAGTTACTGCTAATGTTTCTATGTGTCGATCACTGTTAGAATTTTCCTACCGTCATTGTCAATCTCAGTTTCAAACAAGGATTCAACAGGAGAACTATCCATTGGGGCTGAGTGCTATAGATCTATGAGGAAAAACCATAAGCCTCACTGAGCGTAAGGGAAAGTTATCCTGCAGGTGCAGTGCAGACTGGTTCATGAGACAGGTTCCTGTTCGTCAAATCAATAAAGTTTCTGTGAATCATATCACTGCAATGAATCTGATACTGCTAAAGGCTACGTTAAATATCTATATGTCGTATGATACCCCATACATAACCCTAGTGTGTAAAAATGTGTGAAAGTAATGGGATTCACAGAAACTATACTGCGTTCTGAGTTCTGTGACTTCTTTTACATATGTTCTGTGTCGCCCATTATCTCAAATGAGTAAAGTGAGATTAGTAATGATTTGGCTACACGTTGTGATTTACACATCAGTGCAGCCAATGCCCGCGAAGTTCAGGATCTTTAGGGAAATCGTAAAAATGTATTTGCGCTGATTTCATTTTTTTTCTAAAATTTACAACAACAGTTTTCCCCATTTTTCGGGGCCACATTTGACTCATTTAGCTTCTCCCGTCTTTCAACAGACCAACGATCTAATTTGTATATACTTTAAAAAAAATGCTGTATATACAAACTTTCGAGCCTGCTTAAATGACACAACGTCCGAGTTCTAACTTTCAACCAATCGTTTACCTCTGCTATACTTTTGCCCCGCCCCCAAGCTGTCAATCAAAACAAAGCAGTGAGGAGCCATTGAGCAGTTTTGGTAAGTCTGAAAAAAATAGTTCATTTTATTTTCTGCTTTCCAAACTCGTCTGTGAATGTTCTCATTCATCCAGGTCATGGTTATCCAAAGGAGTTGAATCAAGTGCAACTGGACTTGGTATATATCCGTGAAGACGTTTCGCCCCTCATCCAAGAGGCTTCCTCAGTTCGTGCCTTTCTGACTAGACCAAGCTAGTCTGACTGGCTGGTGATGAGACTCAGAATTTATCCTCTTTGGAGTCGTTATCAGAGCTATAGATGTCCATGGCTCTTTGTGTCCCGATGTTTACCAACGCCCGTCGCTAACAGAGGGTGCTTAACACTGGACCTTTGCCTGAACACTACATATTTCCAATTCAGGGGCCAGTTTTACAGACAGAAACACGGCTGTGCAATGGGCTCACCAGTATCGCCCATTGTGGCCAACTTATATATGGAAGAGGTAGAACACAGGGCCCTGAACTCCTTCAGAGGAACACCTCCGAGCCACTGGTTCAGATATATGGACGACACATGGGTCAAAATCCAAACACAAGAGGTGCAGGCGTTTACCAAACACATCAACTCAGTGGACAAGAACATTAAGTTCACAAGGGAAGATGTAAAGAACAACAGTTTGCCCTTCTTGGACTGTGACGTCCACACTGGAGAAGACAGGAGCCTCCACATTGGGGTTTACAGGAAACCTACACACACAGACCAATATCTACTTTTCGACTCACACCACCCTCTGGAACACAAACTGGGCGTCATCAGAACTTTGCAACACAGAGCTGACAATGTGCCCAGCAGCACTCAGGCCTAATGGGAAGAACACAAACACCTGAGGGGAGTTTTAAAAACCTGCGGCTACCCCAGTTGGACCTTTGTGAAAACTGCAACACATTCCAGAAAGACCAACCGGGTGAGCAACAAGGAGAAAAGAAACAGAAGGAATAGCACAGTCATCCCGTATGTTTCTGGGGTCTCTGAGAAACTCAGGAGAATTTTCAACAAACACCGCATCCCGGTATACTTCAAATCCAGCAACACACTCTGACAAAGACTGGTTCATCCCAAAGACCGTGTACCACACACCCGGAAAAGCAATCTGGTGTATGCCGTACAATGCAATGAGGATTGCACTGACCTATACATAGGAGAAACCAAACAACCACTACACAAACGGATGGCCCAACACAGAAGGCCAAAGTCCTCAGGACAAGACCCAGCAGTCTATCTACACCTAAAGGAGAAGACACACTCCTTCGAGGACTGCAACGTACACATTTTGGACAGGGAAGACAGATGGTTTGAAAGAGGGGTGAAGGAAGCCATCTATGCGAAACTGGAAAAACCATCCCTCAACAGAGGAGGAGGTCTGCGACACCACCTATCTCCCACTTACAGTGCTGTCCTTTCATCTCTACCCAGGAGACTCAAGAAGCCTAGCCTCCAAGAACAACAGTCGGTCACTAACGGCTCCAACGACTCTCATGACCACTGAATAATGAAGTCGAAACTAACACCCCCAACGACCGTCGCTGCTAAACAAATGCAAATCAATAGTTCCGATGGCGACGTGCCCGGCTGGACATCGGTACACAAAAGAGCCACTCATATCTATGGCTCTGTTAGTGACGGGCGTTGGTAAACATCGGATCACAAAGAGCCATGGACATCTATAGCTCTGATAACGACTCCTAGAGGATAAATATCTGAGTCTCATCACCAGCCAGTCAGACTAGCTTGGTCTAGTCAGGAAGGCACGAACTGAGGAAGCCTCTTGGATGAGAGGCGAAACGTCTTCACGGATATATACCAAGTCCGGTTGCACTTGATTCAACTCCTTTGGATAACTTTCCAAACTCACTTTTTTTTTTTCAATATGAGAGCTCGTTTAAATACAACAGTGTCAGCCAACCTTGATGCACTTTCTCTGGTAAATTCTGTAACCTCTTAACAAATATGGAGAACATGTAAACATGTGAGCTCTAACAAATAAATCACACATCCATCCATTATCCAAACCGCTTATCCTGCTGTCAGGGTCGTGGGGATGCTGGAGCCTATCCCAGCAGTCATTGGGCAGCAGGCAGGGAGACACCCTGGACAGGCCGCCAGGCCAATGTAGGAAAAAATTGTCAACATTTGTGGGACATGTGACAAATGCTGAAATCGGCAATGACCTGTAATTACATCCGTTTAAACATGAGCCAATCACGTTTGAGTAGGCGGCGATTTCTACAGGAACATGCTTTGGTTGCATGTTGGTAAGAGCCCTGAAATATTGGCCGTTGTCTCCAGCGCTAAATTGTTGTTAGAGGATGTAGCTCTGGTTTCTGAGACTGTTTCCACAATGCTTTGCATTTCAAAGTTAAATTTTCTCATTTCATTGGCTTCACAGCTCCTTCACTTTCCCTTGAGCAAAGTTTCTTCCACACCCAGTCATTCACTCTGCATTCCCTGAATACCAAAAGGAAAAGGGCTCGGTTTAACCTTTCCACAGTATTATTTCTTTATAAGCCACAGACGGGCAGAAACAACCTCTTTCCAATACTGATTGTGTGAAATGTTTATTCCACCAAATGGCAGCAAATCAGTGCACCACCACTGTCTCAGTCTTCCAATAATATTTTGATTGGCAGCTGTGCTTGCCAACCACAGTTAAACATCAGTGCAGTCGTTGCAGGAAGTTTACAGTTGTTTGTTTGCATGTAATGCATCACACATGGAGCCCATCAGAGCAGCTCCTGCCATCAGGCCCCAGAGAATAGCCGGGCCTGCGGTGACAATGAAAGAAGCCTCTGTCATTGTAGCAGATCAGGAATCAGGAACGATTTATTGTCATTTCTTTCATGTACTTGCGGACACAAAAGAAACGAAATTCCGTTTCCCCCAGCCCACAGCAGTGCGACACAAAAGACAAAAAACACACATCCCAAATTTCCCAATTTCCCAAAAACGAAACCATCAAAAACAGAGAACAAAGCAAAAAACAAAACCCCAAAAAACACACAAACAGTTAACAACACAGTCCACTCAGTCCAACGCAGTCCAAAAATTCCACTGTCCACAGAACTAACCCCAGCCATGATTGTCAGAGCTGCCAGTCTGCATGGGCTAGCAGTTAGCTTAGCCTGCCCCGCTTCTGCGTCCTGTCAGACCGCCCTCGGTGTTACCTCCTCGGGCGCAGCTCCGGCAGGGCTGTGGTCCTTGGGCCCACCGGACAAGCAGATGCAGACATGGACATGGACAAAGACATTGCATTGGACGGTACTGGGTGAGGCCACCGCAGATGTTAAGTTCACGCCGCCATCTTTCCACACCGGTACTGGGTGAGGCCGCTGCAAACGTGAAATTGTGCCGCCATCTTCCCATACCATTCCGTTCTGCAGCTAATACTCATATATATGTGGAATCACACACACACACACGTTTCACAGAGAACTGGTGATTATCAAAATTACCACATTACAGGGAAAAAGTCATGATTTTCAATATTATCTCTTCACAGTATATAGGTTGTAGGTAGGGCTGCACGATATTAGGAAAGCATGCGATAACGTTGTTGAATTTTGCGATGACGACATGACTCGCGATAAATAAACAAATATTGAAGTATACAGTTTTAATGTCTTTCTGCTTTAGGTTTGCGGCTAACACAGACCCCAGACAATGAACAGCCTTTGCACACTGAATTAAAAAATGAAATGCATTATTTCCATTCCAGCAACATGGTTTTATTGAAGACTGTGCACCTGGCTACAGCCACTATATTGAAAATGAACAAATACCACAAACTTCGTTGCATGGCAGTAGTTCCTTCATCACTTTAACACAACATCTAGGCCTGTTTAAATATAGCAGCTACTAGGGGTTTATATTATAAATGATTACGTAACAGTCCCAATTTAAAGCCGCTGTCTTACCGGTTTTGCAGAGTGAGTAATGTTAGAATTGTATTTTTTTTTATATTATATTTTGTTGTTACTGAGGCACAATCAGCCAAGTGACACTACCGCCTTTTTTCCACAAGGGAGCACCAAAGTCAACACAACGCGTAGTACTCCACTCGGTTCAGACTTGACCGTCTTCCGACACGTGTCGTACATTTGTGGAAAGGCGACTTGGGAAAAATAATTCCTTGATGGGAATCTGGTATCTCCGGTCCGGTGTGGTTATCAGACTCTGAAAGCCCTCTCTGCTCACTGTATTCACAGGCATCATGTCCTCTGCCAAATAACGTGAGATGGCCCCCGTTATTTCTTTGTGGCGCTTGGATGTTTCTTCATAAGGAGTTACACTTGCAGAACTCCGATGAATTAACGTCTGTTGGACTGTTTTGCTGCTACTTGACTCGACGTTAGTTTTGTTTTTGTTTTGCTTTGGCTAACGCTCGATTGTTTTAAACTCTTCGCGTCGTTCTTTGTGTTTGTGTAGTGGGTGGCTGTGGTGATTAGCCGTGTTTCTTCTGGTAGTCGCCACGTGTTGGGCGTGACTTGCATAGTACCTGTGTCTGTAACTCGTCGTCTCTCTTGTGTCCGCAGTACTGCCAAATAACAGACGTGCGAGTTCTTCTTCATCGCCCACGTGTTCCTCAGCGCTCACGCTCTAACCACCGCCACACGCTTAACCTCAGTCGCTGGCATCTACATCCGGGCATCTAGGGTAGTAGGGCTCGTCATGACAGACCTAGTAGGTTACAGGGCGCCCCTAGCGGCATCTGTGAGATACGTGTCAGTGAACACGTATAAGTGACTTGCAGAAGCGTGTCCATAGACACGTAAAGAGGAGGCGACCGGTCTGATTGAATCATAGCAGCTAAATGTCGGCAATCTCAATTAGCTGTGTATTTGCTGTCTTGAACACACCCCATTCCTCCTGCGAATGAATGGCTTCAGTCCCTCATTCAGTGAGTGAACTGACTGAGAATGAATGGAACTTTTCAGGAAGTGATTCAGTTCAGTCGTTCACCCAAAGAATCGTTCGCGAATGAAACAACACTAGCGCAAGAGGACTAGCGCTGTCTGTGTTGACGTTTGCTATTGGTAGGTGGTCACCGCTAGGCCTTTTGCCATAACTGAAAAATGTCGGTATGCCGATAACGGCATGAGGATAACTAGCCAGCTATAGTGGAAAGTGCTAAACTGCTGATAAACTTATGAATATACATACCATCCGCTGTTTCCTGTGGGAAAGCAAACCATGCAGCCTCATTTTTGTTTTACATCTTTTAATTGTATAAAGAAAAATTATAACAAATATATACATGGGCAAAGTTAAGAGTTCCTCCCTGTTTGGTTTCTAATTTGAATTTGTGGGTCAACTTTAAATTTGTTGGTCAAAGTTCACCATGGTCAAAAGGAAGATCAAAAGGAAAAGAGTGTGAAGGCAGAGCCAAGGATCAAATGGTGGAAGTTGAAGAAAGACTTGTGTGGAGTTTAGTGAGGAGCAAGGACAGGCACTGGGTGGTAGTGAAGAGTTGCCGGATGACGGGGAAACTACTGCAGAAATAGTGAGGGAGACCGCTAGGAAGGTACTTGGTGTGTCATCAGGACAGAGGAAGGAAGACAAGGAGACTTGGTGGTGGAATGAGGAAGTACAGGAAAGTATACAGAGGAAGAGGTTGGCGAAGAAGAAGTGGAATATTCAGAGCGATAAGGAAAGTAGAAAGGAGTACAAGGAGATGCAGCGTAAAGCAAAGAGAGAGGTGGCAAAGGAAAGGTGTATGGTGAGTTGTATGAGAGGTTAGACACTAAGGAAGGGGAAAGGGACTTGTACCAATTGGCTAGACAGAGAGGGTGAGCTGGGAAGGATGTATAGCAGGTTAGGGTGATGAAGAATAGAGATGGAAATGTGCTGACAAGCGAGGAGAGTGTGCTGAAAAGGTGGAAGGAGTACTTTGAGGGGCTGATGAATGAAGCAAATGAAAGAGAGAAGGTTGGATGATGTGTGAATAGTGAATCAGGAAGTGCGGTGGATTAGCAAGGATGAATTGAGGGCAGCTGTGAAGATAATGAAGAGTGGAAAGGCAGTTGGTCCAGATGGCGTACCTGTGAAGGCATGGAGGTGTTTAGGAGAGATGGCAGTGGAGTTTTTAACTAGATTGTTTAACACAATCTTGGAAAGTGAGAGGATGCCTGAGGAGTGGAGAAGAAGCATACTGGTACCGATTTTCAAGAATAAGGGCGATGTGCAGAGCTGTGGCAACTACAGAGGTATGAAGTTGACCAGCCACAGCACGAAGATATGGGAAAGAGTAATAGAAGCTAGGTTAAGAGCAGAGGTGATGAATAGCTAGCAGCAGTATGGTTTCATGCCAGGAAGGAGTGTTACAGATACAATGTTTGCTTTGAGGGTGTTGATGGAGAAGTATAGAGAAGGTCAGAAGTTACACTGTGTCTGTGGATTTCGAGAGAACATATGACAGGGTGCTGAGATAGGAGGTGTGGCGGAGGTTGTATGAGGAAGTTGGGAGTAGCAGAGAAGTATGTAACAGTGTTGCAGGATACGTATGAGGGCAGTGTGACAGTGGTGAGATGTGTGGTAGGAGTGACGGTTGGGTTCAAGGTGGAGGTGGGATTACGTCAAGGATCGGCTCTGAGCCCTTTCTTGTTTGCAGTGGTGATGGACAGATTGACGGACGAGATCAGGCAGGAGTCTCCGTGGACTATGATGTTCGCGGATGACTGTGATCTGTAGTCAGAGTAGGGTGCAGGTTGAGGAGAGCCTGGTGAGGTGGAGGTATGCACTGGAGAGAAGAGGAATGAAAGTCAGTAGGAGCAAGACGGAATACCTATGTGTGAATGAGAGGAAGGACGGTGAAATGGTGAGGATGCAAAGGGTAGAGGTGGCGAAGGTGGATGAGTTTAAATACTTGGGGTCAACTGTTCAAGGTAACAGGGAGTGTGGAAGAGAGGTGCAGGCAGGGTGGAGTGGGTGGAGAAGAGTGTCAGGAGTGATTTGTGACAGAAGGTTACCAGCAAGAGTTAAAGGGAAGGTTTACAAGATGGTTGTGAGACCAGCTATGTGATACGGTTTGGAGACAGTGGTACTGACGAAAAGACAGGAGGTGGAGCTGGAGGTGGCAGAGTTGAAGATGTTACGATTTTTGTTGGGAGTCACGAAGAAGGAAAAGATTAGGAACTAGTATATTAGAGGGACAGCCCAGGTTGGACGGTTTGGAGACAAAGCAAGAGAGGCAAGATTGAGATGGCTTGAACCTGTGTGGAGGAGAGATGCTGAATACGGAGCTGCCAGGCAAGAGGAGAAGAGGAAGGCCAAAGAGGGGGTTTATGGATGTGGTGAGGAAGGACATGTAGGTGGCTGGCATGACAGAGGAAGATGCAGAGGACAGGAGGAGATGGAAACGGATGATCCGCTGTGGCGCCCCCTAACGGGAGCAGCTGAAAGAAGACGATATCGCCCAAACACTGCTGACTGGAATCCATCTCACAGCCCTGGACACCGGAGCAGAACCTAATGTGTTGACACACACCTGGACGACTTCCTCCCATCCCAGTGAACACTCATCGACATCTTTGTGAATCCAAGACGGCAGTGAGGGATACTTCCACACTTCAACCAGATGTCGGGACCCTGTAGCAAAACCCTCTCCTTCTGGGTGATGTGTGGTGGCGTTTTGATAGTGTTTAACATGAATTGATCGAACATCCCTATAACACATACATACACACACACTATCGCACACAGTCTGGTTTTGTTGTCGTTAGAAAATGTGCGCGTATACTCTTTGTGATTTTCAGCATTTGTTTTGAATATTTATCACACATGAGACTCCATGTGCAGGACTTGGCGAGTGCGCGAGACGGCGCACGCACGCGTGAGAACGAGGCGGCGAGGGAGAAATAGAGACGGCGCGGTGGAAACTACTGGACTTGTCTTTCTGTGTCTGTGCTCTGGGTCGCATTTGATTTATTGTGCTTAGCCTCTGGTCCTGGAGCCTCTCCTTTGAATCGATTTCCCCCCTCTAAAGCCGCCTGCCCTGCCTGTTGGCTTTGGCATCGCAAGCCGCTTGGTTTATTTAACCTCGGCGTGATTGACAGCTCTTGTGTTGTGTCTGCCATTGGACCTCAACCCGGCGCGGCCCGGAATGCCGCATAAAAAAAAAAAAACGCCGAGTTGAGCGATCGGGGCTGGAAATGTGTGGTTCTGGTTAAAGTGTCACCTCCGATCACCTCGGCTGATTGTGAGGCAGGGGTCGTTGCATGTTGTTCCCTCAGATCGATTGCCACGGTCAACGAAATTGCGCTACGTCAGTCAGCGCTGTGCTAGCTGCCTGCGCGGGGTGGACAGCGGCAGATACAGGCCTGCGCGGAGCCCGAGGGTGAGGCCGAGACGGAGAGCGGAGCGCTTTGAACCGGTGTCTCTCTATTCTCCATCCAATAACAAACACCAGGCCACACACGCCGAATCACAACTGGGTATGTATATGTACATGTGTGTGTGTGTGTGTTTGTAGAGGTAGGGTAAAACAAATAGAATAGGAAATAGCAGAAACGGAACAAAAACACCCCACATGAAAGACGACGTCTCGTGAACGCTGAACAAGGTCCACGGTAACTGGTGTTTGGGGCCGTGAAATTGCGAAGTCATTCTTTTCCACTCGGACAGCTTCTGGTGATGTGATGTTGGATAAGCGGCAGAGACACTACTTCCCCAAGTTTCCACGCTCGTCCGGTGCCAGTAAAAGCCAGATGGCATATTTGGGGTTTGTATGTGGCGTTGTGAGTGAGTGTGCGTATGGCTCATGTGCGGAAAAAGCACATGCGTGTGTGTGTGTGCATACTTCCGCAATGCTCCGTGCGGCCCGTTGAATGGGCTTTTATTCACCTCTGGAAGAAGTTGGGAATGTGAGACAAGTAATCCCATTACTGTCAGTGGCACATAGTTACAGTGTGACTACATAGCTAAGCACCAGCTATGTTCACAGTACGGCCCTGCAGACAGACAGACAGACAGACAGGGAGCGAGAGACGGAGAGGGAGGAGAGACAGAGAGTGAGTGAGTGAGAGAGGAGGGAGGGAGGCGAGGGACAGAGGAAGGAGAGAGCGAGAGTGAGCGAAGGAGGTGAGCAAGAGAGAGGGGAGAGTGAATGAGGAAGGAGAGAGGAATGGGAGACAGAGGAGAGGGAGTGAGGGAGAGGAGAGTGAGAGGGAGGAGACAGGGGAGAGAGAGCGGAGAGCGAGTGAGAGAGAGGAGGGAGGGAGGAGAGTGAGAGAGAGAGGGGAGAGTGAGAGAAGGAGGAGAGCAAGAGAGAGAGGGGAGAGTGAATGAGGGAGGAGAGAGGAATGGGAGACAGAGGAGAGTGAGTGAGGGAGTGAGGGAGAGGAGAGTGAGAGGGAGGAGAGAGCAAGGGGGGGGGGCAGGGGAGAGAGAGCGGAGAGACGGACAGAGAGAGAGACGGGGGGGGGAGAGGCACCTGAGGACACAGCATGTGGGAAAGTGTCAATGGGCACGGCCAACTCAACACCGATGCAAACAGAAATATCAGTGACATGACAGCCCGGTTCCTCTTCTAGTGGGCTTAGGGGATAAAAGATCTGTAGGAGTAAGGCGCGAAAAAAAAGGAAGACAGAAAAAGTAAAAGGTTGGGCGGACTCGTCTTTCTGCTTTAATAAAAATCACAGAGGAAAAAGAAAAACCTTCACAAAACTCGAGAGTATCACACAAGTACCACAGCAGAAATACCGCAGGAACACAATAATTACCGCAGGAATTCCTATGGTGGAGCGCCACAGCTTCTGTGGTACAAGTACAGGAACATGTGGTACTGGCACCACAGAAGCTGCAGCGATCTCACCCCAGGACTTGACTTGTTTTTTGCAACGGGGGGAGAAAAGAGCCGCAGTGAAAGACTACCGACAGAACGGACGGCTGACGCGTCCACGCCGGCTTCTCTCGTTCGTCTGTAAAGTCGTCATCGTTCCCCCCGTGCAGCAGATAGTCCACGTCACCGCCCTTCCCTCGTATTTCTAAACGTCTATCGAGCGACACATCGCCGTCACTATGTCATCTCTCCCTACGTGGACGCCACATGTGGTTTTTGTGTCACTGCAGTTTTTGGACCGTTCTGTGGCCAGTGATCTGAACGACAAAAAGATGTGCGGAGTATTTTTCCACATAGTACACATGCTCTTCCTCATCCACACACACACACACACACACACCCCAGGCACTATGTTGTAGGTTGGGTTGCACACTGGGACATCTCGGCCAGCAGCTCATTTGAGCAGAGGAACACAGCTGGAGCCTCGTTCAGCGTGGGGACGTGAACGACACAGTGGCGGTGAACACGCCAGACACGTACACACAACACCCGTGCTGCTGATAGCGCAGGACACTCGGCAATGCGGTTCAGGTACATTACCCGGTAAAAGGTTCATACACCCCTGGTTGTTGTCGTTTATTTTCTCCACAGCTTGCCTCCCTCTTGTTTGCGTTACTCTCCGGCGTCGGCCTTCTGGTTTTGTGGTTCCTGTTTATCACGTGTCATTTAACGAGCGTCCTGAAGCACGCACGCTTTCGCCTCCCACTCCAAACTCGACTTCTCTGGGTGTCTGGATGAGAAACTCCATCACTGTGTAGATTGTGTTGTTAACTTACTCAGCATCACCTCGTTACTTACATCATTAAGAAATTAGTCATCCGTCCATTCGTTATCCAAACCGCTTATCCTCACTCAGGGTCGCGGGGATGCCGGAGCCTATCCAAGCAGTCATTGGGCAGCAGGCGGGGAGAAACCCTGGACAGGCCGCCAGTCCATCACAGGGCCAACACACACACACACACCTAGGGACAGTTTAGTATGGCCGATTCACCTGACCTACATGTCTTTGGACTGTGGGAGAAACCCACCCACGCAGACACAGGGAAACATGACACCAGTATCAGGCAGCAAAATCTGTCTCTCTGGTAAAACTCAGACCATTTTGAGATCCCAGGGTCTGACCCGGTGACATTGCGCAAGGCCTTCCAACTAACTTTCAACAAACACTCTCATGTTTCGCCTAATCCACGTCACTTGTTGAAATTACCCTTCAGGTCAAGGTCTAAATTCAGCTGTTAGTAAACTCTCGGTTAGTTAAATTGGGAGTTAGGATTAGGGTAGAGTGAGGTAAAGGTAAATAGATTTTGTGAAAGCTGCTGGACACGTGTCTAATATTCTCAGTCTGTGTGACCCAAGCTAGCTAGCATGCTACGACTGGGCTAACACTTTCATGTTTCGCCTAACTCAACTGACTTGTTGAAACTACCCTTTACTTAGTTAAATTGGGAGTTAGGATTAGGGTAAAGTGAGGTAAAGGTAAATAGAGTTTGAGAACGGCACTGGACACATGTTTATCATCCTCTGTCTACGTGATCCAAGCTAGCTAGCACGCTACGACCGGGCTAACACTTTCATGTTTCGCCTAACTCAACTCCATCCATCCATTATCCAAGTCGCTTATCCTGCTCTCAGGGTCGCGGGGATGCTGGAGCCTAACCCAGCAGTCATTGGGCGGCAGGCGAGGAGACACCCTGGACAGGCTGCCAGGCCATCACAGGGCCCACACATTTACACCTAGGGACATTTTAGTACGGCCAATTCATCTGACCTACATGTCTTTGGACTGGGAGAGGAAACCGGAGCATCCGGAGGAAACCCACGCAGACACGGGGAGAACATGCAAACTCCGCACAGAGGACGACCTGGGATGACCCCCCTAAGGTTGGACTTACCCCAGCGCTTGAACCCAGGACCTTCTTGCAACTCAACTCACATGTAGAAACTACCCTTGACACTGATATTTTACAATTAGCCTGTTCCTTGTAACATAGAAAAAATAGGTACATGAAACATTTTACAACCGTATTAACCGTAGAAATTAGTCAGTCATTATTTAATCATGGCAGTAATACATTACAGTTTCATCCATGTGACGTCTGAATCTTTACTATGGTCTGTGCTCTCCTGTCCTTTAGTGAGTGCAGAGACCAGACACGTAGATAGATCAACGACACGTGCACGGCATATGTGCAGAAAGGATCTTGCTGGAGTTAAAATTCTTATGGAAGCACGTCTTATAGTCTAATAATCACTTAATCATCACGCCGTCTGATCTGCACCAGCCGGAAAACGTCTCGGCACTAAATTCCTTTTATGTCTTAAGAGATGAAATCCCATTAGTAGAGGAACATAATGGAAAGGGACAGTTCCAATTAAGCTACATTTTGGGGAAATTTAACTAAAGTATAAAGTAGCCGTTCAGCATAGTTGGCGAACCAAAATTTGAACAACTCCCATGCAGTTTCCACACCTGTAAAGGTACACATCTAGGACTTAGCTGAGATTCCCACAAAACCCAGGTAGGAAAATCAAAGCAGGTTGAATCAGTTCATCTGGAAGCCTTGTATCCAGATGAACTGATTCAACCTTCTTTGACGTACAACGGTCCCATCAAGCTACAGTTCACGACAGGAAACGAGTCTTACTTCTGCCCCGTCGTTAGCATATTCAGACATAACGGTGATGGGGATTCTGTAATACTCGTGTTGATCAGAATGTACGAGCAGATCTGCGAAATCCTCAGAGGTCAGTGGAAACGACCCAGTGCTAACCCGGTAATTTCACAAACAGCATTACAGGGTTCTCCGGAGAGCCATTAGCATAACGCAGCACAGAGAGCGTGACAACACTGTCAGCATGGATCCAACAGACATCCTTGATGAATAATTTCAGCCGCATTAACATATCCCTCACCGGCCCGTTTTATTGGATTGCATGCTGTGATTCCTCCTGTGATTTTGGTTTTTTCATCACGGACATCTCTTGGAGGAATAGCTGGGATCTCGGAGCCTCGGCGTGCTCCAGTGTTTGCTGTTTACAGGTGGCATCGGTGGGTTGAGTCCAACTCATTAGCAGGCTGTGGGGAAAGTGTCCTGGGCCTACTTGAGTGCTGTATTGTGAAAGGAATGTGTGAGGCGTCAAACTAGAAAATTCAAAATGCATAACGCTTGCCTCAGCGAGGGAATAGGAGAATTCCACAAAAATCTCTCTGCCACACACACACACACACACACACACACACATGCTCACACACCATCACACACAAACACGCTAACACACACGCTCGCACACCATCGCTCACACACACACACACACGCTCACGTGCTCCCACACACATGCTCGCACACATCACACACAAACACGCTCACACACACATATGCTCACACAACACACACTCACACACATGCTGACACACAAACATGCGCTCATACACACGCTCTCTCACACACACACACACACAATACAGGCTGGCCAGCAGTAGATGAGAAATGTGTCCCTTGTTGTGATTTGGATGTTTGTGTGAAAACGGGTAAAGTTGTGTTTGTTGTCTTGTGCACTGGGAGGTACATGCCCCTGCAGCACCATGAACCAACATGCGCTACACATCTCCGAAACAACAACACAGCTCCCAAACAACAACACAGCTCCGAAACAACGTGCCTTCTATGTCTGCTCACAGTCCACAGCAGGAAATGAGGCCGTGTGTGTGTGTGTGTGTGTGTGTGTGCGGGGTAAGAGAGGTGTAGTGATTTGTTGGGTGCTAGGTGTATTTCAGCATGTGTACAACATGGACACAGGCTGACCGGCTGGTTCCTGGGTTTGGTTTGACCTTGAGAACCCGTCGGTTCAGGTGTGGGCCTCCACCCGACCTGAAATACCACGTCAAATGAACCACACCGCTCACAAGTGCATCTTCCTGTGGTGAACGAGCAACTTTATTTCGTTGAGGACAGAAAATGAGCAGTAGGGGTCGAATCCCAGCCGACTATACAGAGCAGGATGTGTCGGAGGTCTGGAGGAACCAGCTGTCAGGTGTGTAACGCTGATGTTCCTCCTGATGAGAGAGAGTCCATCACCTGGGTCCAACAAGTGATCCGTCTTCTTCTTCTCTGTGGTGATTTCTGGAGTAACTGGAACATCCTTTAGCAGTTGCTACACGTCGCTACGTCGTCCGCTGACAGCCACCTTCCAAATTTGTGCTCATCGATGTTTGTGTGCGAGTGTTTATCCTCTGACTCGAACCGTTGTGTTTCTGTAGGTGACGGAACGTAACCTCGTGTCTTGAGGCAGATGGTCCGACATATGTTCCCCTACCCACCTGCACCGTGGGCTATCACACACACACACACACACACACACACACGGTAGAGCTTGGAGACCTGGTTTTCCTCAGCCTCCCTGTTTGTCCACAGTAAGACTGAGAGCCATTGTGAGGATTAACATGACGGCGTGGTGGAGGTACAGACGGGGCCTCAGCATGTCTGTAATGAATGTCGTCTGTAGGCCCAGTAGTACGTACAGTCTTATAGCGGGGGGCTATAAACTGGAGCTCCACTTAATGACTTGGCACGTGTTCAGGTCCTACTAAGATAAGTGCCAGGTGATGACGTGAGGACTCGGCGGGCGCGGGCACGGGCACAGTCGGTGCCCAAACCTTTAGCTCCCAGCTGGCATGCTCCCTGCATGGGGGTCTTTACAGTCTACAGGGGGCCGGGAACCAAGAGGGGACACATAGCAGCAGGAGGGGAGCGAGAGAGGGCATGAACACGTGATGAAGAAAAAGAGAAGCGGCGGCTCCGTGGGGAGTCTGAAGAAGGAGGAGGAGGAGAGGGAGGAGGAGGAGACAGTTTGATGAAAAGTTGCTCTGAGAGTTTCTGTACAGTTCCCCTGTTATCCGCGGAGTAGCGAGTGATCGATCAAACTGGTACAAGGGTAGACGTGGGAAGGAAGGAGAGAGGAGGAGCGAAGCCGCTACAGTGGTCCAGTCTGGAGGTGGGCCGAGACGAGAGGTAGCACACAGAAAGAGAGGGGCCAGAGAGAACGGCCAGACCACCGCCGGACCCCCGACGACCGTGTCCCCCCAAAGTAAGCCACCTGAGCTGCAGAGAGAGAGGAGGGGGGATGCAAAGGTCAGGGTAAGGTCACCAGGAGTATTTCTGAGACTCACGTGGGGAAGCTGGTCATGCAGGAGGCGAGCGAAGACCGGGGGAGGCGTTGGGACAATCGGAGGAATGTCAGCACCTCTCAGCCTTTGCTCGAAACTGCATTCATTAACACTAGAGCGACCAAGGTGGCCATTTTGACCATTTTGGATTTTCAAAGTTCAATAACTTTGTGGGGGGGGGGGGGGGGAGATACAGACCTGCCGCTCCCTAAGTGCACCTAAAATTGCATATATTTACATTAAAATTAGTTTTGGATCAGTTGCACAAAAAAAAGTAAAAGATCTGCCTAAAACGGAACTGTACTTGAACGACCATGGGTGGTCGAAATGACCGCCCATGGTCGTTTTAGGTAGGAGTGAAATCCGGGTCGTTCTAGTGTTGAATCCGCTTAAGGCGTCTCGCTCCCTGGCAGTATTTGCTCTGTTCTCCTGAGCTCCATGATCCATGCGATTCTGCCACTCACCCACGCACGCCGACCCGTCGTCGTTGGGCTCGAAGCCCTGGTTGCATCTCCTGTTGGTGCGACACTTGAAGCCGCCGTAGGTGTTGGTGCAGATGGGACGATCGGGGGGGCAGACAGATGGAAACTGGGTGCACTCGTTTTGATCTGAGGAGGCGATGGGGGAGACGGAGGGAGGGGAAGAGGGAAAGGGAGAGACGGTCTTACTGGCATGTGAGTGAGAGAGGAAGGGCGTAGGGCAGGGGGACGGAGTCAGACTGTATGTTTTAAACTCACCGGTGCACCGGCCGTTCTCGTTCATTGCGAACCCGAGGCCGCACTGCAAGAGATTAAAGATGATAATTAAGATCCAGTCCAGTGAAAATCATGTTATCCAATCTTGTATTTCCCCCCTTTTTCTCCCCGGTTGTACTCGTCCAATTACCCCCACTCTTCCTAGCCGTCCTGGTCGCTGCTCCACCCCCTCTGCCAATCCGGGGAGGGCTGCAGACTACCACATGCCTCCTCCGATACATGTGGAGTCGCCAGCCGCTTCCTTTCACCTGACAGTGAGGAGTTTCACCAGGGGGGACGTAGTGTGTGGGAGGATCACACTCCCCCTCCCCCCCTGAAAAGGCATCCCCACCGACCAGAGGGGGCGCTAGTGCAGCGACCAGGACACATACCCACATCCGCCTTCCCGCCTGCAGATTCACAGCCAATTGTGTCTGTAGGGACGCCCGACCAAGCCGGAGGTAACACGGGGATTCGAACCGGCGATCCCCGTGTTGGTAGGCAACGGAATAGACCATCACGCCACCCAGATGCCCCCAATCTTGTAGTATTTTGACAACAGCGTTTGTGAATGTAAAGTTGCCCCAAATATTAGAACAGCTGTCGTTGTGACTAAGTCTCGTCTCAGTTGTCAGCCGCTCCCCCGCCCTCCTGAGGACGGGCTGGAACAGTTACAGCAAATCAAATGATGCTTCTGAAGCTGAAAAAGCAGCACTCCTAGCGCTCATATCCAGCAGTGAAACCCTGCTGACTACCTGAATGTAGTAGTAAGTATATGAACCCTGCGGGAGGAGTGATGCCTGGTGGTGTTTTCAATACGTCAGGAGTGAAACATGTAACATGCGTGTGGTTGAACTGGTTTTGCAGAGCATCATAACGTGGTGGTGGAGCGGAGTTCAGCATCACTAGGAGCAGAGAAGTAAGCCAGACGCGAAGCGGCGCACCTCAATCTCCACAGTAGGCGTAGCCTCCTCCTCCTCCTCGTCTCTGGGGTAGGAGATCTCCAACACCGAGTTCATCTCCGACAGCTCTAGCGGTCTGGCCACCGAGCGGCCATCTGGCCAGTACACCTCCACCTTGGTGGCTACATCCGTACCTGGTCAGCACACACACACACACACACACACACACACACACACACACACACACACACACACACACACAAAGAGTGGACTCATATGAAGGATTAAACGTGTCGTTACACTAATTGATTTTTATGAGTTGTTACACCGGGGAGTCATTTATAGGCTGCCCCCCCCCTCGTTTTTTTTACATACATACATGCACTTACATGCCAGGGCATAGCTACCTGAACACACAAACCACACTCATACATGCACACACACACACACACCCTCTCTCTGGTCTCTTCTCCCTCCATTAACCATTTTAATCAGCCACCGAGAGCGCGTCTCCCTTGTGGGCCTCTCAGGTCCTTAATTAAAGTGACATTTCTTATGTAAACACATCTTGAGTTGCCTTGCCAGACGTCTCTACTGCTACCGCAGGTGTTCCCATAATCTGCCAAAGGACATTTCACCTGTTCAGCAACCATCTGACATCCTCCTACTACAGCACGTCCATCGGAGGCAGCGCTCTCTCTCTCTCTCTCTCTCTCTCTCTCTCTCTCTCTCTCTCTCTCTCTCTCTCAGTTTGTTACTGATGGTATGTTGTTTCAGTTGAGTGTGTGAAGCACTGATCTCTGCCTTGGACCTTCGTGATACAGAGCAGGTCCAGTATCCCGCAGCCAGGGAACAGCCAGGGAACAGCCAGGGAACAGGGAGCAGACACCTGGGAACATGGATCTGGGGCGGTGGGGGCTGCCAGGGCTGGATGGCCACCAGCTGACGGGCCTTGGGGTGGTGGTGGTGTCTGGGACAAGGAGCTGGTTCCTAACAAACTTCCAGCTGCAGCACCTGCCGACCCCCCCCCCTCCCCCAGCTTGCCGCCTCCCTCCATCGCTCCCATTTCCTCAGGCCCAGCTCGCTCACACAGCCAGCTCGCTCTCCCATGGGCCTCCAATCAGGCAGGAGGTATTACAGCAATGCTTTCCACATGGACTTCTCTCTCTCTCTCTCTCTTTAACTCACTCAATCTGCCCCGTCCTGAATGTGTGCCTGGGCTGTGGGCTGGTAGTTAGATGGACTGTGTCGTAATTTCACCACGTGTCCTATCGCACTCCAACGTACACAAACATACGTGAAACACAAAACATAAAAGTGAAACACACAGCGACGTCTTTAACAAAACCACGTCAGTATGTTTTAGTGCACTGCAGATCTAGGCTGCACAGCGGAGGAGTGGTTAGTACCACCCCTCATAAGAACGAGGTTCTGGATGTCAATCCCAGGTCCTGGTCCTCCTTGCATGGAGTTTGCATGTGCTCCTCAATATTCGCACAGGTTTTCTCCAGGTACCTCCCACATCCAAAGACATGTGTTGCCAGGCGAGGTATCAGGTACTCCAACCGACCTGACCAAGGCACTGGCCTCAGAAATCAAGAGTTGGTACTCGGTCACCACACTGTGGTTTCCACTGCTCCGAAGTTAAAAGGATGGGTCACATCCAGAGGAGGAATTTCCTCCCATGCAGGTTTTAATAATAAGGTGTAACTCAACTTACCGAGACCGAAGTGAGCGACGGGCTCCATTTCACACAGGTACCCGGAGCCGCTGTCGATGATGCGCGTATGTGGGCCGCTCCTCTGGGTGTACACCACCACCTTGGCCCCTCTGGCGAAGGCCCCGAACTGGGTTCGAGGTATCACACGTAGCCAGGAGTTGGCGGTGCCCTTTGAGACCGAGAAAAGAGGAAAGCAAAGTCCGGGCTGTTTACTTGTCTCGTGCCCCACTACATATAGTACGTTGGGGCTGTCACGAATAATAGTGTACTGTCTTGAAGCGTTGTCTCGCTTCTTTACACACGTCTACACAAGCCTGGGCAAGTAGAATGACCACAGCCTGATCATTACTGTTACAAGTAGATGACGCAGCAGATTATTTTTGTTGAGGAACTGGAAGAAAGAAAAGGCAGAAGCCTAAAAAAATGACAAAGTACGCAAAGTCTGGGACTATTTTTAACTGAAATGCAGTAGTCAGCAAAGCACTGCAAAGATGGACAAGCTCCATGCTGCAGCAGCTCATCAGAGCATCCTGCCGACAAATTTAGAATATCATTAACGGACGCCTTTTTGTATATTCAAGGTCACCCTACATTAAAAGGTGTAATAAAACAGGCACAATATAGGAACGTGGACCAGAAGTAAAAAGCACACAACATGAAGAAGGAGATAATACGAAGGGGAACAGGTGGAGTGTGCGTTGTAGGTCAGAGTGAGTCTTGTGTTACAATATTGCTCCTAAATAAAACACTTCACAGAACTTCTTCTCTTATCTAATTAACTCGACTAATCTCAGGATAATCGATAGATGACTCTATCACCAACACAGTCATTTGTGACGGCCTTACATGTGAGGTTTTAGATGTGTTAAAACACACTCATGCAGACCTGGTTGACTCTGTAGACGGAGACGGGCTGTGCTGCACTCTCGCCATGCGACACCAGCAGATCCAGACGGCCGTCGCCATCAAAATCGGTTGCAACGGCTCCTGGAAATCCACAGTGCACCATGTAAAATAATAACTAAAGGCTAAGATACACAGTTAACATAAAACACGTACTTAGATACTTAACTCTGATGGGTATTGCAGGCACGGACCGTGGAAGCGGGGGAGGGGGGGTATGACAGGGGGGCCCGCAGCCCAGGTAACTTTTGTAGGCTGATATGATCCTTTTATGAATAAAACCCTGACTTGTAGCTGTGGATTTTCTCAGAACTTGTACTTTAGACAAGCCAAACGATACCAGTCACGGTCGCCCACTCCCACGCTCACCGACTGCTGTGATTTGACGTTAACCAATCACGTGCATTGTTTACCAGCGACGTCCCAACCTGTGTGCGTCACGAGTTAGTTCAAGTAAACAGCGGCATTAGCGAAACTAACACAAACGCTAAAAATGAAGAGGCAGATTCAGAACATTTTCAAAAGCAAGCAGACTAAAAGTGATGAGCACGCCACTAATCCGGACTGTGCGTGTACCGCCGCAGCGTCCTTGGCCTCGACCACGAACCCTGACAAGCTTAAATCTGGTCCACCGCCGGTGGTGTGCCAAGTAGGGCTGAGAATCATAGTAACTCAAGATACGATGCTGTCACAATACGTTGGCCACGGTGGTATCACGATGCAGCGATTCTGGGCTACTATTGCAAGACAATCATTTGTGATACGTCACAATATCTGTGTAACTGAAGAAGAGAAAATACCCCTACAAAGGCAAAAAGCGGGAATTATGTACTTGTTCAATGCACTGTGGTGTCAGCTTCACAGAATTTGACAACTAAGATGAAACAACGTACAACAAAGTGCAGTCTTAGCTTCGTGCCTCTTTAACACACACACACACACCGACTGCAAGTTGTCCACGTGTGCCATCATTCCAGGATAAAATAATTGGAAGTTTGTTTCCTCTTTTTGCTCCTTAAAGGTCTGTATATGTTACCGTTGTTTGAGTTTGATTGTTATCGATAAAGTTGAAAAAAATGATCACGGAAAAAAATATTCTAATGGAAATATCAATATTTGGCGCCAGTGTCTCGATAACTTATTGCATGAGGAAGTACTACAAAATATACCAGTATCGATATTTTGTCCCACCCCTAGTGCCAAGCCGTGGCTAGCTGCCCCGCCCCCCCCCCCGCAAGCCACAATACCGAGTCCGAGAGCCACTGTTCAAGTGAGTGCTGCAGGAGTCTTACACAGCCTCATCAACCGAACGACCCCGCTGTGGTGAAGGAAAACTAAAGGTACAGGATCTGGGTCTTCACAATAAGCAAGATCCGGTCAGCATCAGTGGTTTACAGATTTTAACTGGCTGACATCGTGTGAAATGAGGGTGAAACTTTACTGCACGCAGTGGCACTGCTGCCCGACTAGAGGCCTGGGGATTAGTAAGAAACTGGAACCTGCTTTGGCCGTTCACGGTCTTTGAAACCGGAAACATGCTTTAGGGGCGTGTAAGAAGCATTCGTTCATTCATTCATCTTCAGCTGCTTCTCTGGGGTCAGGTCGCAGTGGCAGCAAGCTAAGTAGGGCGCTCCAGACGTCCCTCTCCCCAGCAACGCCCTCCAGCTCCAAGGCGTTCCCAGGCCAGATTGGACAGGTAGTCCCTCTAGCGAGTTCTGGGTCTACCCCGGGTTCTCCTCTCAGTTGGCTGTGCCCGGTAAACCTCCACACAAAGGCGCCCAGGAGGCATCCTAATCAGATGCCCAAACTGCCTCAACCGGCTACTTTCGATGCGAAGGAGCAGCAGCTCTACTCTGAGTAAGGAGTAGAGCCGCTGTGAGGATGTAAGGAGCATACGAGCAGCAAACATCACGGTGTGTGTGGCTCAGTTTCAGAAGTTTGAGTCACAGATTCCTAGCAAGGCCACACAGCTGCACACCCAGTTACAGGTGATCCAGAGGGTCAGTAGAGAGATGCTAATGAAACAGCTAACTTCTCTCAGTATTCTGATGGGCCCAGGGGTTGCCATAGACGGTAATGACCCCCAGTGCATCAACCTTTATAAGCTGATGCTGTCTGTGAATGTTCTCATTCATCCAGGTCATGGATGAATGACCTGGATGAATGGCTTTATACCAAGTCCAGTTGCACTTGATTCAACTCCTTTGGATAAGCTGATGCTGCTTAGACCTGAGGACTGCCCCCGTATCAAACAGTGGCTCGACGTGAAGAACTACTACATATGTCATGACACACTTAATGAGATGATCCCCCTGATCTCACTTGATGTTTTACGAAAGGTTCTCTCACCTACTCGGGATGGATATGATGCAATACTCGTAGCTGAAACCAGACACATTTCAAACAAAGAGCAGCTTAATGACTTGATGTGCAGTCATATACACCGGGACGTCCTGCCACAAGTGGACACGACTGCTGTGCAAAAGTAGTCGTCCAGCAAAACGAGCGACGCAGACTGGTCTTCAGGAAGTTCAAAACTACAGTAAGTCAGATTTTTTTACATTACCTACATATTACTGTTAGTCATTTTCTATGGTATGGCTTGGACTATTGTGTGGGTTACTGTTAATTTCCCTGCGCTTGTCTGGTGTGTGTGGGTGCGTGCACGGCTCTGCACACCCCGCCTGCCTCTGTGTGTATAAGATGTTAATCTGCTGAGTGCTGACGTGTGATAATAGTGAATATGATGTTGATTTAGACTTGCAGCAGGCTATGTTTTGGCTGTGGAAGTGGACGTTTGTTGTTCGCTATTGTTTCATCTGTAGGGTTTATGTGTAACTAGGCCTGTTGTGTGTGAATGTGAGGAGTCAGATCAGAGGGGTTCACCTGAGCATGTGTGTGTTCATGTGCGTGTTCATCGTGCATGTAGATGTGGCAGTGAGTGGGTTCGGATTAAAATAGTGTTCTGTAATGTTGCTCAACACTCATACATAAGTACTATAGGCCTATGGCTGTTTAAGTGCATCTGCCCCCCCCCCACCCACTCCACGTTTCTTGAAATTATGCCCCTCCCCTTCCTTTTTCAGATGCGTTCCGTGGTCCATGTGAGAGAAGCTTGCATGCTTGCAATAGGAGCAGGTTTCCTTGTGGACCTCTGCTGCCATCTTATGGTAGCTTCTAGTCACAGCACACTTATTCAAGTTGTGCGCCTCTCGGTTGCGGGAGACCCCAGAGTGGTTATGAAGTTTGTGGGTAAGGATGCTCTGGATCTAAACATCATTTCTTTTTTTTTGCCTTTTAGGTCAGACTCACCCGTTCCTCGTCCCTCTGGCTCCGCTGCCTCCCCGACGTTCAGCTCCTCTATCTGGGGATCTCCGTGCTCCCTCCTGGTCACCCTGTCATTGCAAACCACACAACAGTTACTCAGTTTGAGTTCAAGTTCAATTTCGTGTACTTTATTTTTCATTGTTCGCTGAGCAAGTTTGCACAAACAAGGGATCTGACTCGATGGGATGTCAACATAGGATACCAAAGACTCAAACACGAAATACTCAAGAATACTGAAATATTAAGACTGTCCGTGAGACTGTCACTAAAGCGTTCTGTAAGAGAGCGTCTGTGTAGGGAATAATATTTAGGATGGCAGATGGGTGAAGGCTTAACGGAGCGGTGAGATTGTTGGACACATTGTCCAACAATCCTGGATACTGGAGTCGCATGAGTATGTAGAAATGTGTAGAATTGCTCTGTTGTCACCCACTGCACTGCTGCAGCACTGCTGCACTGCTGCACTGCTGCAAGAGAACCGCTTAGAAAACCTCGCAGTGCTGATGCCAGGTAGAGGGAAGTTGTTAAGTGGTGTTAAGTGACACTTCCTCATCGGGTGCTCCTTAACTTCTAACTTAATTTCCCTACACAATAAAGTATGTGCTGATCTTTGCCGTTGAACCCCAAACTCAATTGAATATCGATTAGTGGAACGGGGCAGTCTGAACCGCGTGTCCACGCTGCCAGGAAGCAAAGTTAATTCGGCTGATTCATCCTCGTATTAAAACAAAAGTGCAGCCGCAGGGACTCGAGCGGTGACCCTTCCCCAAGCCAACCGGTATCCTGTCCAAAAAGACAGACTGTCCTCCAGTAAACCGCCAGTTGGGAATATCCTCACGCAGTCAAGTCTCCGGGCCTCAGGTTGACCTTTAACACGCAGCCCGGATTTTTCCAACGGCCCGGGGCAACGTTTGTCATAACGGCTACATCCTGTTCCCAAAAATGTGCCAGATCAGATTCTCCTGTGAAACGGGACGGCTTTACTCCAGCGATAAGTTCTGTTGAATGATATGCAAGAATAACATGTAGGGCGTAGGAAGCGAGGGAGCCGAGAGGTGTCCTGAAAACGTCTCGAGGCGAGGCTCACTCGTGCGTGAGAACGGGCAAAACGCCAGACCAGATAAGTCCTCTTTGCCCGATCGTTTAAAGTCCTCGTCGGCTTTTAGCTTCGTTTTAGGACGCCACATCAAGGCCCAGAACCGCTCCGGCAAGTACATCACCCAACTGCCATTAAACTGGTACCGCATTACGACTGATACTGCAGCAAGATATTGGTGCATGTGCATGTGTGTGTCCGTCTTGCTAGATTCTTATCTGGCATCATGTACCGAAACAGCCTATTGGCAGAGGAGCCCCTGTAGGCGATGTTATTGAAAAAGACCTCCAGTTCATTGTCATTGTCAAAGTCTGCAGCAATGACGGTGCGTACCGGGGACGGCGTGGAGAACTTCTGAGAGGCTATGTCCTGCGCAGAGGACACACATCAGTAAACACACACACACACACACACACACACACACACACACACACACACACACACACACGTACTTATATACACATACACATCCATAGAAAGTCACATAAGCACCACTTTCCTGCAGAGAAGGCAGTAATTGAAATTCAATACCACATTTAGAAACAATAATGTGAAACTGGGTACAGTGGTGGCAGCAAATCACTATTCGCACACCGTATCAAGCTGGGGGAAAAATCTTTCTGATGGCCGAGTAGTCACACACTGCTGCCATATACGTACAGCCAGTGTGTGAATGGCTACCGCCCCTGTTGCCGCTGCACACTGTTTTACATCAGCACATTTTTAATGAGACCAATAGCAATACCTATTCCATCGTCTGGCTTTCTCTTATGGAGTCTAATTCCCAATTCGGGCAGGCCGGACGTATTGTGCGGTTTTCTCAATTGGTTTTATGACTAATGCGTTGGGTGAATAAATAGTTGGCCATGTCGGCCAAGGCGGAAGCCGAGCCAACCCAGCATTACATCTCTTTATCACATCTTTAGCACAAAGTTTTTAAAAAAATGGCAGAATTCAAGAGGCCATTCTGCAACAGCATATTCAAGATTGAATATCTGACAGACTGGGTGTGTTAAGTGATGGCAGTGCAAGAAGGGAAGAAAACCACTTTATTTCCTGTCCTTCAGATGAGACGTTAAACCCGAGGTCCTGACTCGCTGTGGTCATTAAAGATGCCATGGCACCTATCACAAAGAGTAGGGGGTCCCCCCTGGTGTCCTGGCAAAATTCCCAACCTGGCTCTCCCCATCTGGCCCCCTAATCACCCCCCCGTGTAATCGGCTCAATGATTCCTCCCTCTCCACCTCAAGCTGATGTGTGGTGAGCGTTCTGGTGCAAAATGGCGGCCGTGCATCACCCAGGTGGTGCTGCACATTGGTGGTGGTTGAAATTAGTTACCCCCTTCAACTTGAAGCGCGTCGGGTGTCTAGAAAAGCACTATACTATAAATGTAATCCATTATTAGTATTATCCATCCATTATCTGAACCGCTTATGCTGCTCTCAGGGTTGCGGGATGCTGGAGCCTATCCCAGCAGTCATTGGGCGGCAGGTGGAGCGACACCCTGGACAGCCCATCACAGGGCCAGCACACACACATTCACACCGAGGGACAATTTAGCACGGCTGATTCGCCTGACCTCCATGTCTTTGGACTGTGGGAGGAAACCCACACAGACACGGGGAGAACATGCAAACTCCACACAGAGGACGACCCGGGATGACCTCCCCCCAAGGTTGGACAACCCCGGGGTCGGAGTCCAGGGCCGATCTTGAATGTGTGTCGGCCCTGTGATGGAGTGGCGGCTTGTCCAGGGTGTCTCCCCGCCCGCCCGCCACCCAATAACTGCTGGGATAGGCTCCAGCCTCCCGCCACCCCAGTTGGGATAAGCGGCTTGGATCATGGAATGAGGTCACCCAAACACGTCTGAAGGAATCAAACATGTTTGATCACCGGGATCGGATACGTTTCATCGCCCGTCTCAGTGATGAGATGTATCCGTCAGTAAACATTGTATCCAGATGAGCTGATTCAACCTTCTTTGAGTTCTTACCTGGAGTATCGAGCGTGCATCAAGACATGTTTGAAGGGAGTAACTTGTGTGCCTACGGTCGGCGGGGTCTCTGGATATGCTTGTTCGTCTATGCGAGTGGCGTAATGAATGCAAACAAGGCCCTGTGTTTGTTCATGCGGAGAGCTGCAGTGGAGCTGTACCGGCGGCCGCTGCGGCGCTGCGCTGCCCCAGAGCGCCTGTGCGGCGGGGGAGTTTCAGCCAGGGGAAAGTAACGGATAACTCCCCGCTCCAGCGACGCAGTGATAAGTTGTGGAAGAGTTATGGAGGGGCCCTTCACTCCCTCTAGTATTTACTCCCCGTTTTAATTATAAGGCTCATAAAGTCGGTGGGAGGGGGGTCCTGACTGACCTTCTGCAGTTCGGGTGAAGGAGAGGAGATGAGGCCACGAGGAGGAAGGGAGCGACGAAGAGCGACGGTCCCGATACCGGCTGACGAATGCATATGTCGTTACACCGGAGAACAGCAGAGGGGGGTTAAATAGAGGAGGTAAAAGGGAGGATGGAGGGATGACAGGCTTCAGTCTGAAGGAGGAGAGTTCTCACGACACACTCTTGACAGAGTTCATATGTGTGCTTCTCGAAGTGGCTTTTTTTAGCGTCTATCAAATCCTGCAGTTTATGACGCTGTGTTGAATCTAATCTCATCGCGGACAGCAGGGGGCGTGTTGCTCTGACGTTTGTGGTTTTCTGGATTTGGTTCCCCTCTTCAACTCTTTGGGCTTAAACGAAACGATTCATCACATCCCTGAGCACACGAGGCAAGAGGGAACACATGTCTCACTGCAAACAACAAGTGAGAGCCAAGCAACGCAGATAAGGACTTTTCCTCTGTGCTGCATGTGACCTCTGACCTGCCCGCCGCTCCGCTCGGCATTCATATTAATGCCAGGCGGAGCGCTTCCACACACAACCACACACACAACCTGTGTAGTGTGTGTGTAGTGTGTGTGGCTGTGTAGTATGTGTGGCTGTGTCTGTGTAGTGTGTGTGTGGATGTGTAGTGTGTGTGGCTGTGGTTGTGTAGTGTGTGTGGATATGTAGTGTGTGTGGCTGTGTGTCTGTGTAGTGTGTGTGGATGTGTAGTGTGTGTGTGTGTCTGTGTAGTGTGTGTGGATGTGTAGTGTGTGTGTGTGTCTGTGTAGTGTGTGTGGATGTGTAGTGTGTGTGGCTGTGTGTCTGTAGTGTGTGTGTGTCTGTGTAGTATGTGTTTCTGTGTAGTGTGTGTGGCTGTGTAGTGTGTGTGTGGATGTGTAGTGTGTGTGGCTGTGTGTCTGTGTAGTGTGTGTGTGTCTGTGTAGTATGTGTTTCTGTGTAGTGTGTGTGGCCGTGTAGTGTGTGTGGCTGTGGCCGTGTAGTGTGTGTGGCTGTGGCTGTGTAGTGTGTGTGAATGTGTAGTGTGTGTGGCTGTGTAGTGTGTGTGTGTCTCTGTAGTGTGTGTGGATGTGTAGTGTGTGTGGCTGTGTGTCTGTGTAGTGTGTGTGAATGTGTCGTGTGTGTGGCTGTGTGTCTGTGTAGTGTGTGTGAATGTGTAGTGTGTGTGGCTGTGTGGATGTGTAGTGTGTGTGGCTGTGTTTCTGTGTAGTGTGTGTGTGGCCGTGTAGTGTGTGTGGCTGTGGCCGTGTAGTGTGTGTGGCTGTGGCTGTGTAGTGTGTGTGAATGTGTAGTGTGTGTGGCTGTGTGTCTGTGTAGTGTGTGTGTGTGTCTGTATGTGTAGTGTGTATGGCTGTGTGTCTGTGTAGTGTGTGTGAATGTGTAGTGTGTGTGGCTGTGTGTCTGTGTAGTG
Organism: Lampris incognitus; assembly: GCF_029633865.1. Taxonomy (NCBI): domain Eukaryota; kingdom Metazoa; phylum Chordata; class Actinopteri; order Lampriformes; family Lampridae; genus Lampris; species Lampris incognitus. The sequence continues at coordinate 43,556,990 of NC_079223.1, read as the reverse complement.
TGTGTGGATGTGTAGTGTGTGTGGCTATGTGTCTGTGTAGTGTGTGTGTGTCTGTGTAGTGTGTGTGTGTCTGTGTAGTGTGTGTGGCTGTGTGTCTGTGTAGTGTGTGTGTGTCTGTGTAGTATGTGTTTCTGTGTAGTGTGTGTGGCTGTGGCTGTGTAGTGTGTGTGAATGTGTAGTGTGTGTGGCTGTGTGTTTGTGTAGTGTGTGTGAATGTGTAGTGTGTGTGGCTGTGTGTCTGTAGTGTGTGTGAATGTGTAGTGTGTGTGGCTGTGTGTCTGTGTAGTGTGTGTGAATGTGTAGTGTGTGTGGCTGTGTGTCCGTGTAGTGTGTGTGTGTCTGTGTAGTGTGTGTGGCTGTGTGTCTGTGTATTGTGTGTGAGTGTGTAGTGTGTGTGGCTGTGTGTCTGTGTAGTGTGTGTGGCTGTGTGTCTGTGTAGTGTGTGTGTGTCTGTGTAGTGTGTGTGTGTGTCTGTGTAGTGTGTGTGTATCTGTGTAGTGTGTGTGGCTGTGTGTCTGTGTAGTGTGTGTGGCTGTGTGTCTGTGTAGTGTGTGTGAATGTGTAGTGTGTGTGGCTGTGTGTCTGTGTAGTGTGTGTGGATGTGTAGTGTGTGTGGCTGTGTGTCTGTGTAGTGTGTGTGTGTGTCTGTGTAGTGTGTGTGTGGATATGTAGTGTGTGTGGCTGTGTGTCTGTGTAGTGTGTGTGTGTCTGTGTAGTGTGTGTGGATGTGTAGCGTGTGTGGCTGTGTGTCCGTGTAGTGTGTGTCTGTGTGTAGTGTGTGTAGCTGAGTGTGGATGTGTGTGCAAAGCCTAGTCTAGGGGAAAACCGCAGCAATAGATTTCAATTAAAATGCAAACGGGCCATTCGGCACTTTGCAGCGTGCGGGGAGCGGCGGCTGCTGCTTCAGCCCCGTTTAATTAGCCGCCTGCTGGAGTGATGCGAAGGCTTCATTAACGAGGTCAGAGGTCAGCGTGGCTCGTGGGCGAGGCAGCTGTGTGTTGAGGGGCTCTCAAACGTGCGCTGTGTTCGTGCTTTAGCCATCACGCCATTACATAAAACATCACACAGTTAATTGAGCTCGGCGTGTGTGTGTGTGTGTGTGTGTGTGTGTGTGTGTGTGTGTGTGTGTGTGTGTGTGTGTGTGTGTGTGTGTGTGTGTAGCATACAAATTCACAGATTTAACACGTAAGACATTTCTAATCTAGAATGCATGCATGCAGGTGTGTGTGTGTGCAGGTGTGTGTCACGCTAACGAGACTGTCATTAGTGTGACACACTAATTTCTGTATTGTGTGTGTGTGTGTGTGTGTGTGTGTGTGTGTGTGTGTGTGGGGCAGCATCACACATTAACCTCCCGTTTAACCCCCATGAAGACGCCTGCTGCGAACTCAGACCCACGGTAAACCACGTGGCCGCCCACGCTGACGGATATAGACCATCCTGCGCACAACCCCTGCAGGGTTACACATGGCGGAGCATACTGCACACACAGACACACACACACACACACACACACACACACACACACACTGCCAGATGCACACTACATTATGGTGCAGCGGGCGGGTGTGTGAACCGCAGCCTGTCCATCTTGGAGCTCCGCTCGGTCCCAAACGAAGCCGCTGACTGCTGCTAACTGCTGGTACGTTAGACATTGATCCCAGCCGGGGGGCGGGGGAGACCCAGGACCCAGGACCCAGGACCCAGGACCAAGCCCTCTCTCTTTTCAAAGTCCTCTACATCTTCTACATAGTCCATCATTTGGACCGAGGACTGCTGGACACACCGGCGGTAGATTAGCCGCCATCGACACGGTGTCCATTACCTAGCAACAGACCGCTAGATAATGAGAAGGCGGCACAGACGCCGTTGTGATGATGGTGGCTCACAGACTCTTAAACCTGCTGTTGATTACGGGACGGGGGGGGGGGGTGTGGAGGACGGGGGGGGCGGGGGGTGGAGGACGGGGAGGGGGCTGATCCGTACCTTGAACTTGTGTTTGCGGTTGTTCATTTGTATGTACAGACGGTGTGGCCCGTTCCAGTTGCCGTACACGATGTCCGTTCTGCCGTCGCGGTTGAAGTCCGCCAGCGCCACGCCCCTGCCGTGCTGCATGGGGTCCTCCACACCTGGGGACACACGGTGAGTCACACACACACACACACACACACACACACACACACACACACACACACTTGTTCACCACTGACTCTGTCAACACACACATTAGTTACACGAACACCGCCTGGAACGGTCGCACAGCTTGTGTTGAGCTGTGTGTGTTGTCATGAGTCAGTGTGTGTGTGTGTGTGTGTGTGTGTGTGTGTTGTCATGAGTCAGTGTACGTGTGTGTGTGTGTGTGTGTGTGTGTGTGTGTGTGTGTGTGTGTTTCAGCTCTCCCCTCTCTCACCAGCCTGCTGTGCCACATCGCTGAACGTCCCGTCCCCGTTGTTCCTAAACAGGAAGTTTGGTCCATACTCGTTGTCGCAAAAGACGTCTGACAGGGTCTGACTCACGATGGGCCCCACCACCACACCTCTCCCTCCTGCACACACACACACACACACACACACAGACACACACACACACACACACACACACACACACAGACACACACACACACACACACACACACACACACACACACAGAGTCATGGAGAGACACAGACAGACACAGACACAGAATGACACAGACATAAAAAGACAGATACAGACACAGAGAGACACAAACAGACAGAGAGAGACAGAGAGAGACACAGACACAAAGAGACACAGAGAGAGAGACAGGGAGAGACACAAACACAGAGACACAGACAGACAGAGAGAGACACAGACACAAAGAGACACAGAGAGACAGAGAGAGACACAAACAGACAGACACAGAAAGAGAGACAGGGAGAGACACAGACAGAGAGACAGGGAGAGACACAGACAGACAGAGAGACAGGTAGAGAGACAGGGAGAGACACAGACAGACAGAGAGACAGGTAGAGAGACAGGCAGAGACACAGACAGACAGAGAGACAGGTAGAGAGACAGGGCTAGAGACAGGGAGAGACACAGACAGACAGAGAGACAGAGAGACAGGGAGAGACACAAACACAGAGAGACACGGAGAGACACAGACAGAGAGACAGGGAGAGACACAGACAGACACAGACACAGAATGACACAGACATAAAAAGACAGATACAGACACAGAGAGACACAAACAGACAGAGAGAGACAGAGAGAGACACAGACACAAAGAGACACAGAGAGAGACACAAACAGACAGAGAGAGACAGAGAGAGACACAGACACAAAGAGACACAGAGAGAGACACAAACAGAGAGACAGGGAGAGACACAAACACAGAGACACAGACAGACAGAGAGAGACACAGACACAAAGAGACACAGAGAGACAGAGAGAGACACAAACAGACAGACACAGACAGAGAGACAGGGAGAGACACAGACAGACAGAGAGACAGGGAGAGACACAGACAGACACAGAGACAGGTAGAGAGACAGGGAGAGACACAGACAGACAGAGAGACAGGTAGAGAGACAGGGATAGAGACAGGGAGAGACACAGACAGACAGAGAGACAGGGAGAGACACAAACACAGAGAGACACGGAGAGACACAGACAGAGAGACAGGTAGAGAGACAGGGAGAGAGACACGGAGAGACACAGACAGAGAGACAGGTAGAGAGACAGACAGACAGAGAGACAGGTAGAGAGACAGGGAGAGACACAGACAGACAGAGAGACAGGTAGAGAGACAGGGAGAGACACAGACAGACAGAGAGACAGGGAGAGACACAAACACAGAGAGACACGGAGAGACACAGACAGAGAGAGACACAGACAGACAGAGAGACAGGTAGAGAGACAGGGAGAGACACAGACAGACAGAGAGACAGGTAGAGAGACAGGGAGAGAGACAGGGAGAGACACAGAGAGACAGGGAGAGACACAGACAGACAGAGAGACAGGGAGAGACACAGACAGACAGAGAGACACAAACACAGAGAGACACGGAGAGACACAGACAGAGAGACAGGGAGAGACACAAACACAGAGACACAGACAGACAGAGAGACAGAGAGACAGACACAGACAGAGACATTGTGTTGTTGAATGTGTTTGGCCATATTTACAGAAGATGTATTTCCTGTTAATAAAGCAACTTTGATGTGAACTGAATGAAACACAGACAGACAGAGACAAGAGAGACAGAGAGACAAAGCCAGTAAAGACCAGAGAAGAGACCCGTAGGACGGTAAGGGGGGGGGGGGGGTGGACAAAAAAAAACAAATGCGGGGGGGAAGAGGAGAAGAAGAGGCCAGATTAGAGGAGAGACACAGCAGGAAAGGGAGCGAGCTCAGGCTCCATAAGAGAAGTGACCAGAGAGACAGATCGTTACTGACTGTACAGACCACGTCTCCCACGCAAGCCAGGTCTTCCTGCTGACGCACACACACACACACACACACACACACACACCAGCAGTAGCAGGTGTGTGTGTGTGTGTGTGTGTGTGTGTGTGTGTGTGTGTGTGTGTGTGTGTGCACTGTGAGCAGATTGTGTATAGATCCTCTCCAGCCCCTTGTTTTTCAGCTAAGTGTTTTCTCGATATCGCCCGGCGACTCTCTGAGCACGCTCTGTAAACAACAGTCAGATAAACTGGTCAGCGCCAAACTTTCTCCTCCCAAAGAAGTGATGTGTAATTATGCAAATGAGGAGGCTGTGATTGCTTTTGCTGTACGCAAACTCCCTGCTGTGACTTAGGATTTACTGGCTCGGGCTCGCTCCGCCGGACCAGACAGAACACCGCCAGCCTCCCACCGCCCTAAACTACTCACCCCTCTTCAGAGACGTGTATCTGTCACCGCGTGTCCCTCTGCGCTGATATATGGCACAGGTATGAGCGATAGATACATCGCTCAAATCTGTGCAGAGTGAGCCTGCCCTCTGGTGGCTGAAGTTGCAAGTACATGTGGGGGGAAAAGCGCCAAACGACCCCCCCCCTTTCTTTTTTTATTGCGCTCTTAGCATGCAGGTGAAGGTGGATCTGGGGGACGGCTAGAACAGGGCCCCCCTTTTGCAAGATGCCTCTAAAACCCCAATACTACGGCAAATGTAAAAAAAAAACAATACAGCGCCTTACTTTTATTAATGCAATGATAATTATTTCAAATCTTTAATCATTCCATTAGATTCAATATTTCTGATTTCCATTATAAGGATTGTTTGTCCGTTTAGTTTAACGACATTCAACAACATTATATGATTATAATATGTATAATATTCATAATTATATATTATTATGCATTATATTTTATATATTATAATACACATAATAATAATTCGATTTTCCATCCATCCATTATCCAAACTGCCTGTCCTGCTGTCAGGGTCACGGGGAAGCTGGAGCCTATCCCAGCAGTCATTGGGCGGCAGGCGGAGAGACACCCTGGACAGGCCATCAGGCCATCACAGGGCCCACCCAAACAAACACATTCACACCTAGGGACAATTTTTAATATGGCCGGTTCACCTGACCTACATGTCTTTGGACTGTGGGAGGAAACCAGAGCACCCAGAGAAAACCCTAACAGACATGGGGAGAACATGCAAACTCCACACAGAGGACGACCCCTTGGTTGGACTACCCCGGGGCTCGAACCCAGGATTTATTCTTTAAATTTTTTTTTAGCGTTTCCCTCATCTTCCCTCCAATTTGCTGAGGCCCCCTGCTGCCCCACATTGGAAACCACTGCAGTAGGCCACCTTCAATACATACATACTGGCCATCCATGTTGCCCCCCCCACCACCACCACCTTCTAAAGCAAAGAATCAGTCATGCTGGTTTTGCATGGCGGTCAGGTCCCATGGCAATAAGCGTCTCATGATTACCTTATTGGTCTCAGATCAGCATTCCTGCAATTCTTACCACATATCTTACAATTACACACTCCTGTATCTGCAGCAGATATTTACGTGGGCATGTATTGATATTTCATTACTCCCCCATGTCTGCAGACACTGTGCATATCATAAATCAATAAGCAAGACTGCAAAGATGGCCTCCGATATTTATTTGACTTCAGATAGGAGTCACTTGCATTGTAAAGAATAGACTCCAGATTTTAAGCACAATTTAAGTACCATCACGCAAATGTCACTGGCTGCTCTTTGGCCGCCTCATTCACAGTTTTCACAGGCACCACCTGCTTGTAGGTACAGCCAGATAAAATAGAAGCCATCATGTGCAGCCTCACTAAACAAAGCACAGTTAACTCCTTACACAGCAATTCTCTGTGAGAGGATGTGCTACAGTGAATGTGAGAGGATGTGCTACAGTGAATGTGAGAGGATGTGCAACAGTCAATGTGAGAGGATGTGCTACAGTCAATGTGAGAGGATGTGCTACAGTCAATGTGAGCTGATGTGCTACAGTGAATGTGAGAGGATGTGCTACAGTGAATGTGAGAGGATGTGCTACAGTGAATGTGAGCTGATGTGCAACAGTCAATGTGAGAGGATGTGCTACAGTCAATGTGAGCTGATGTGCTACAGTGAATGTAAGCTGATGTGCTACAGATCTGTGAGCTGATGTGCTACAGATCTGTGAGCTGATGTGCTACAGTGAATGTGAGCTGATGTGCTACAGTGAATGTGAGAGGATGTGCTACATTGAATGAGTGCTACGTTCCTTGACGAGGGCACCGACTCGGTTTCAAACTCAGTGGATGTCTTTGCCGCTTATCCCAATTGGGGTCGCAGGATGCTGGAGCCTATCCCAGCAGTCACTGGGCGGCAGGCAGAGAGACACCCTGGACAGGCCGCCAGGCCACTGGGATAAGCGGCTTGGATCATGGATGGATGGATGTCTTTGCACAACTCTGTTTTTTCAGATTACATTACATGTCGACTAAGTCCCCCACATTAAAGAGACTCGTGTATATCTGGGTGCTTCCATTCACAGCAGTATCAGGTAGGCTGTGGTGGAGCACCACTAGGCAGGGACGGATGCCGCCTTGTGGGATGCCAAGCCGGTCCAGGATGATCTACAGACGTGTCGCCCTTCCCCTTCACTTCCCCGTGACTTGGACTTCAGTAAACAGCCGACACCTCTCTCCCTGTCTCCCTCACTCGACCTACCTCTATGTTGTGTTGCTTTAATAGTCCCTGTACTTCTCTTGGTCCTCCTCGCAACTTTTCTACGGTTGCAGATCACAGCGTTACAGGTTTTCAGACTACCTGGGAGCAACGACACCATGTCAGTTTTATGATGATGATGACGATCATCATCATCATCATCATCATAAGGCTGATGTGTCCAGTAGGGCTGTATCGGGCTGTGGTGCGTGCACTCTCACACCGTTAAACACATCCATGTGATCGATTCTGGTGACCTGCATGGCCGCGCAAAGACGCACAAACGTACCCATCACAGCACAAACATGACGACGCACAAACACACCTACCAGTCAACTTGTTGACTCCGGCCTGCTCCGCCACATTGGACAGGGCGACAATGCCTTGGGAGGGGTCGCTGGCGGCCTCATCCATCTCTATGAGGGCGTGGGGACCTACGTTGCCGCTGGCGTAATTCGCTATGTAGATGGCATAGCGGCCCGTGCCCTGGAGAGGAGGCAAAACCCTGGATTACCGCATTTACTGTGAGCTTCTGATTATTATGAAACCTCCATTTACCCAGGAAAGATGAGTCGGCTGAGCGCTCACGTTCACCCTGCTTCACATGCTTTCAGTACACCAGTAAAACCACGGTCCAACGAGCCGCCCGGCAACACTACTGGAGCGGATGGAGGGGGAAATGCCTTGCTCAAGGGTATCTTGGCAGAAGTACAAGCTCACACACATTCCCTGCCAGTCCAGAGTTTTGAACCAGCAACTCCTCCGTGACAAACCCACTTTTCTAAGGTCGTGTTTTTTTTTCCCTCATTGCACTTTGACCCAAAGCTCCCGAAGACCTGCCTCTACCTGACTTATAAAAACTGGAACCTCGTACCCAAGGGAATCGAAATGATTAGCAATTAAAAAGCACCATTTCATGATTTCTATTTGTAGTCGCTGCTTTCTCTTTTATTTTCAAGTTATTACCCTCTCCTCACCTTTTTCCCAGTCGAAAGCTTTTCTGCTGCCCCTGTTAATTTTTTCTCTTTCCCGCATTTCCCAAACCCTTTAACCCATCTTGTCCACCCCTCTCACCACCACCCTTTTTCTCCGCTTCCCTTTGGAGATTAATTTCACACTCCATTATCAGTTGGAGTCCCTGCAGACATGAACTCACCGACGGAACCACACTAATAGACTACACACCCGAATCCAATGAGCTCCCCCACCAGCTCCAGCTCACTTCAATCAATACAACCTCATACACACACAACACACAATACACACACACACATTTGCAAATACAATCATGATCATGTTTCCACAGGAAAGCAGGGCAAATGAGTCTGGTTGATGTAAATGTCAACAAGCGTCACACTTAGCCTCCCACCAAGCCAACTGAGGTGAGACGAGTTGTGTGCATGTGTGTTTGTGTGTGTGTGTGTGTGTGTGTGTGTGTGTGTGTGTGTGTGTGTGTGTGTGTCTGTGAAACACACAAATGCACAGACTTAACAAATGTAAGGAAAGTCTAATCTAGAATAAAAGGGTTGAAGGCCACCGGCGGTTACTTAACAGGGTTAAAAGTCAATGGTTTTTCAATAAATCCTCTCCCAAGGCTGATTTCCATCACTTGAATGGCTGCGGTGCATGGTGACACATGCATGACTGCAAAGTGCATGCTCCTGCAGGCCTGTACAGTAATGCAGGCTCTTTTTGCCAGGGTTTCTACTCAGCAGGATTTTCCCTGCTGCCAAGAGAGGTTGCCCAACTATAATACAACATTTTCTTTGCACTGTTTTCACTGGAAAATGGTGTTTCAGCCATCCGTTATCCAAACTGGATGTTGGAGCCTATCCCAGCAGTCATGGGGCGGCAGGCGGGGAGACACCCTGGACCGGCCGCCAGGAGTTAAATTGTCTAAAAAAAAATTTTCCCCCCAGGGTCCTTGTGAGAGAGAGACCACAAATCCATTTAGGAAACTGTTGAGCTCTCCACCTCTTTCTGTTGCCCAGTGCTGGGTGATGTGGAAAAAAATCAGTATCACGATAATCAGAGGAAATTTTACACGATACTGATATATGCCTGTCCAGGGTGTCTCCCCGCCTGCCGCCCAATGACTGCTGGGATAGGCTCCAGCATCCCCGCGACCCTGAGAGCAGGATAAGTGGTTTGGATAATGGATGGATGGATGATATATATGACGATATCTGCCTATAGTATATGCCAAAATAGAGGTGTCCGGGTAGCGTAGCGGTCTATTCCATTGCCTACAAACACAGGGATCACTGTCAGGTGAAAAGAAGTGGCCGGCGACTCCACATGTATCGGAGGAGGCATGTGGTAGTCTTCAGCCCTCCCCGGATCGGCAGAGGGGCTGCAGCAGCGATGGCTCGGAAAATAGGAAAGAGGGTAATAAAAAATGGATGGATGGATGGGTGGCTAGCTAGCTAGCTAGCTAGCTAGCTAGATAGATAGTTTTTTTCCAGAAACCATCAGTGGTGTAGATAAAAGCGCCGAACAAATGAGGAGCGGAATATTAAGATACTAGATGAAAGTATAACGCTAAACGAAAACTAATTTTCAAATAACAGCTACTCCCTTCGACTACTTCAGACTTCATTTTGTGAGAGATGTTACATTAATACATTCTCTATTTTTTGATGTAGACAACAAAATTGCACATCACGATACAGCGATATTCGAATGTCATCCCGTTTCAACAAGACTGAAAGACGATAAAGGATTATATTGAATTATTGCCCAGCCCTAACCGTCAACCACCTGAAAGTGAGCCAATCTATCAAGGCCATGCGAGACCTCTCGTCAGTCCCTATGAGACTAATGATGGCACGTCGCCTCCAAGGAGACGGAGAGTAATTATCCCTTACTTTCTGTGACTGATAGCACTCTATTTATAGGTAAACAAGAGCCAACACATTAGTCACACCGCTGAAAACACAACATGGGTGATCCAGTGTTGGCCCCTACGACCTTGTGCTGCTGTGTCAGTATTAATGAAAAAAAGTTTGGTGACCGCTCTTCATCAATGACTGTCAGCGGCCCCGGTGTCAAACCCACCGAAAGTTAAAGGGTCGCTTCAGACTGAGGGAAGAGCCGGTTAAAAGTGGAGATGACGAAGGGAGAAGAAGAAAAAAAAAAGGACTAAGTGGATCAAGACAAAGAGCGTATAGAAGACGGGGGGGGGGGCTGAGAATAAGCAGACGGTGATGAAGAAGAGGAGGAGGAAGTCACTCATTCAGCACTAGGAAAATGTCTTCTCCCTTAATCGGTCTCCTGGAACCGGCGCGGGACACACATCCAGGTTGTTTGGCTCGTTGTGGAGGCGTTCGCGCCGTTTAAAGTAGACGTCTTCCCGTCGGGTTGGCAGCCGCGCCTCCGCCCGCTGCTCAGCGAGACGGGACTGCGGTCAAAAAAATCTATTCTAATCCCTACTGTCCTCTCCTGCGGATTATTAGCTTTAACTTTCACCCTGACTGGAAGTAAGGATGGTGTGTGTGTGTGTGTGTGGGTGAGAGAGAGAGAGAGAGAGAGAGATGAAGTAAGATGGAGAACACGAGCAGCGGGATGAAGCGGTTAGCCGCCATCGCTCCTTCCCTCCTGCCATCATCGCTCCTTCCCTCCTGCGCTCTACAAAATAAAAGGGCCCTTCGTTTCTGTAATTACACCAGGACAGTGGACAGACGAGAGACAAAATGGCACACAATCTCTCCCAAATGAACTGTCACTGGCCACGCGGGGAGGGGCGGGGAGGATGAGTGATCGCCGGCAAACAAACAGACGCACACAAACGCGGCCATGCAAATACACAGACACACTTCTGAGAGTCACACTCACCGAGTATGTGTGCTTATACTTGTTTTGCTTATTTTCTTGTGTGTGTGTGTGTGTGTGTGTGTGTGTGTGTGTGTGTGTGTGTGTATGTGTGTGTGTGTGTGTGTGTATGTGTGTGTGTGTCTATGTGTTGGGAGTAGTACCTTCCTGTCCACGCAGGCCACGGAGCGGCCAGCCATACGGTTGGCTACATCTCTGCTCTCATTAATCTCATCGCTCAGCAAATCTTCATAGCGTCCATTACGGAACTTAAACAGCTTGTCGGAATACGTCGCTCGACCTTGAAGGAGAGAGAGAGAGAGAGAGAGACAGACAGAGAGACAGAGAGAGAGCAAGCGAGACAGAGAAAGAGAGAGAACTGAATTTTTAAAACAAGTCTTTATTTGACAAAAAAAGTAACAAAAAGAGACTTGATATCTTTTTGTCGATATAAATAATATTTGTCAAGACAAGCACTCAACATGCATCCTGAACCGTCCCAACAATAACCATTCAACAGCAGCTCAAAACATAAAACAAAACGGAAAGCAGATAAGACCCCTTTTATCCGAGCTCTGCAGCAAAAATCACCTCATCCTCTGTGGCTGAACACAGCAGCAAATGGTTGTGAGAGAGAGAGAGACACACACAGACAGGCAGATAGAGAGCAAGAGAGAGACAGAGAGACAGACAGAGTGAGAAAGAGAGGGAGGGAGAGACAGGAAGAGAGAGAGGGAGGTAGGGAGAGACAGAGAGACAGAGACAGAGCGAGGTAGGGAGGCAGAGAGAGACAGACAGAGTGAGAGAGAGAGAGGGAGGGAGAGACAGGAAGAGAGAGAGGGAGGTAGGGAGGCAGAGAGAGCAAGAGACAGAGAGAGGGAGGGAGGGAGAGACAGAGAGACAGAGACAGAGGGAGGTAGGGAGGCAGAGAGAGCGAGAGACAGAGAGAGAGGGAGGGAGGGAGAGACAGAGACAGAGCGAGGTAGGGAGGCAGAGAGAGTGAGAGACAGACAGAGTGAGAGAGAGAGGGAGGGAGAGACAGGAAGAGAGACAGGGAGGTAGGGAGGCAGAGAGAGCGAGAGACAGAGAGAGAGGGAGGGAGGGAGGGAGGGAGAGACAGAGACAGAGGGAGGTAGGGAGGCAGACAGAGTGAGAGAGAGAGGGAGGGAGAGACAGGAGGAGAGAGAGGGAGGTAGGGAGGCAGAGAGAGCGAGCGATAGACAGAGAGAGAGAGAGAGGGAGGGAGAGACAGAGACAGAGGGAGGTAGGGAGGCAGACAGAGTGAGAGAGAGAGGGAGGGAGAGACAGGAGGAGAGAGAGGGAGGTAGGGAGGCAGAGAGAGCGAGCGATAGACAGAGAGAGAGAGAGAGAGAGAGTACAGGAGATAGAAACAGTGAGCTGACAGAGGAGCAGGGTTATGCAATCCAATAACAATGAGAGATGGCAAACAGAGCGGTGCATTATGAGAGCTGAGGGTGAGGAATATTCCAGCTCGGGTTTTGGGGCAGAGTGATGGAGCTCAAGGCACTGCGGTGTTTGCAATATAAAACCTCTCGGGCTGATTAATGGCGGCACAAAGCTTATCTGTTATCTGATGAAGACTCACGTGAGATAAGCGTTATATCTGGATATTGATTCTCCTCCTGCTTCTTCTCAGCGCCTGAACACGGCCGTGACCCCTCCTCCGCACGCTAGTGGACGTGCGGGCGACCGTGTAGCATTTGCATGCGTTTTGTGTGTACGTGTGCATGCACGCGCATATATATGTGTATTCATGTAGGGGAAACCGAACGCATGTGAGCTGTACCAGAGAAAGCGTTGTTCGTGTTGAGGACGTAGATCTCCTCCCGACCGTCTCCGTCGATGTCACAAGCTGTCACGCCGATGGCGTTGCCCTGACGGTCTCGCAGGGCGTAAAACGGAGAGCTTCGGTTGTCTGCGGCGATGTTGACGAGCCTCTTCCTCTGCCCGTCGTACTTCAGCACCAGATTAGGGCCGTTGTAGCTGTCAAGAGAGGGAAGACAACACGCTGTCACGAGTCCAGTGAGCAACACCCCGTCCATCCGCAGGGTTTCTGAAACCTAAATCTGCCATTTCAAGCTGCGACTTCATTCTAGTTGGGATTTTCTTCGAATCGCCAACTAATGAACTAATAATCTGAAAATCCTGCAATTTCACCTGGCTTCATTGTTAAGAGAATATACATATATATACACTACCGTTCAAAAGTTTGGGATCACCCAAACAATTTTGTGTTTTCCATGAAAAGTCACACTTATTCACCACCATATGTTGTGAAATGAATAGAAAATAGAGTCAAGACATTGACAAGGTTAGAAATAATGATTTGTATTTGAAATAAGATTTTTTTTACATCAAACTTTGCTTTCGTCAAAGAATCCTCCATTTGCAGCAATTACAGCATTGCAGACCTTTGGCATTCTAGCTGTTAATTTGTTGAGGTAATCTGGAGAAATTGCACCCCACGCTTCCAGAAGTAGCTCCCACAAGCTGGATTGGTTGGATGGGCACTTCTTTGAGCAGATTGAGTTTCTGGAGCATCACATTTGTGGGGTCAATTAAACGCTCAAAATGGCCAGAAAAAGAGAACTTTCATCTGAAACTCGACAGTCTATTCTTGTTCTTAGAAATGAAGGCTATTCCATGCGAGAAATTGCTAAGAAATTGAAGATTTCCTACACCGGTGTGTACTACTCCCTTCAGAGGACAGCACAAACAGGCTCTAACAGGTACTATTTAATGAAGATGCCAGTTGGGGACCTGTGAGGCGTCTGTTTCTCAAACTAGAGACTCTAATGTACTTATCTTCTTGCTCAGTTGCGCAACGCGGCCTCCCACTTCTTTTTCTACTCTGGTTAGAGCCTGTTTGTGCTGTCCTCTGAAGGGAGTAGTACACACCGGTGTAGGAAATCTTCAATTTCTTAGCAATTTCTCGCATGGAATAGCCTTCATTTCTAAGAACAAGAATAGACTGTCGAGTTTCAGATGAAAGTTCTCTTTTTCTGCCCATTTTGAGCGTTTAATTGACCCCACAAATGTGATGCTCCAGAAACTCAATCTGCTCAAAGAAGTGCCCATCCAACCAATCCAACTTGTGGGAGCTGCTTCTGGAAGCGTGGGGTGCAATTTCTCCAGATTACCTCAACAAATTAACAGCTAGAATGCCAAAGGTCTGCAATGCTGTAATTGCTGCAAATGGAGGATTCTTTGACGAAAGCAAAGTTTGATGTAAAAAAAATCTTATTTCAAATACAAATCATTATTTCTAACCTTGTCAATGTCTTGACTCTATTTTCTATTCATTTCACAACATATGGTGGTGAATAAGTGTGACTTTTCATGGAAAACACAAAATTGTTTGGGTGATCCCAAACTTTTGAACGGTAGTGTATATATATATATATATATATGGAGTCATATTGTAATGTTCAAGGTGAAGAAAATCGCAATCAGATCTTTCCCAACTAATCAGAATTTTTTCCTTTGCGTTAAAGCCAGAAGTCCTGCTTTACCAGCCTGACTGACATGGACGTATAGTGTGGATTCAGCAAATCAAGAGTTTTTTTCCCCCAAGTCAATTTTATTTGTCCGTCCATCCATCCATCCATCATCTGAACCGCTTATCCTGCTCTCAGGTTCACGAGAATGCTGGAGCCTATCCCAGCAGTCATTGGGCAGCAGGCGGGGAGACACCCTGGACAAGCCGCCAGGCCATCACATAGGACCCACACACATTCACACTAGGGACAATTTAGTACGTCCGATTCACCTGACCTGCATGTCTTTGGACTGTGGGAGGAAACCGGAGCACCCAGAGGAAACCTACGCAGACACGGGGAGAACATGCAAACTCCACACAGAGGACGAGCTGGGACGACCTCCCCAAGGTTGGACTACCCCGGGGCTCGAACCCAGGACGTTCTTACTGTGAGGTGACCATGCTAACCACTGCGCCACCGTGCCTGGCTAATTTTATTTGTATAGCCCAATATCACAAATTAGAAATTTGTCTCAGTGGGCTTTACGGCAACACAACGCCCTGTCCTTAGACCCTCGCATGGGATAAGGAACAACTTGGATAAGGAACAAAACCCTTTAACAGGGAGGAAAAAAAATAGGAGAAATCTCAGGGAGAACAACAGAGGAGGGATCTCTCTCCCAAGACGGACAGACGTATAATGGATGTTGATTCATTGAAAGAGGATAACAGAATTGAGGGCAGTTGAGTTGTGTTGTAGTGTTGTTATTCTATGTTCAAGTGAGTCACGAAACCGGAGTCAAATTCCATGTGTGCAAACCTACACAGCCAATAAACATGATTCTGGTTCTTATTCTGAATTATAATGGAGTTATAAAATATATGAAGAACGTGATGAGGAAGATGCCAAGCAGTGTCCAGATTCCACTGGAACAGCCCAGGACCCGAGCCACACGACCACCATCACCATGGAGCCCTGACAGGAGGACAGACTACACATGCACACAGGGGAGATTCACATCACACCATTCACATACACGGGACAAGAGACAAGAGAAAACATTAGTCACATATTGGAGTATGTGGATTTATAAAGAATGTGATGAGGAGGATGCCAAGCAGTGTCCAGGTGGTGACCACCATCACCATGAAGACCTGGGAGGAGAACAGACTACACGTGCACATGGGGGAGACTCACATCACACCATCCACATACACAGAAGAAAAGAAAGGAGAAGACATCGTTCAGAGAGAGAGAAAAGACATGTGAGAGAAGAGAACAGTTTGCAGTAGTCAATAATCTATACTCTATAGTCTCATCAGCAGAAGAGTACTTGGTAAATTCATTGAGACAGAAACCAACCCGCCATGCAGTACAGGTTGTGAAGCACTCAATTTAAAGACAGCTAATTGTAGGTTAAGGCCAAAAGATGAATCTTAAGTTTGGATTTAAAGGACTCAACAGACTCTGATTGCCTGACAGCAGCGGGCAGGTTATTCCACCAGAACGAGGCCCAATAGGAAAAGGTCCTGCCGCCAGCTGACTTCTTTTTAACTTTGGGTACACACAGGAGCCCTGTATTTTGAGAGCAGAGAGCTCGAGATGGAATATACGGATTAAGGAGATCAGACTGGTAAAATGGAGCAAGCCCATTTAGGATTTTATAAGTCAGCAGAAGCACCTTGAAGTCTGACCTACAAACAGGGATAGGAAGCCAATGAAGGGAGGCATGAATTGGTGTAATATAGTCAAATTTTCTAGTTTTAATTAGGATTCTAGCTGCAGCATTTTAAACCATCTGAAAACTTTTAGTACTAGCATGTGAGAGACCTGAAAACAGAACATTACAGTAATCAAGTCTGGATGAAACAAATGCTGTATTAGAGTCTCTGAATCAACCACGGACAGGAAAAACCGAATTTTAGCCATGTTACGTAAGTGAAAATAGGCAGTCTTGGTGATTTATTTAATGTGCTTATCAAAGGAAAGGCTGAGATCAAATGTAACACCAAGATTTTTGGCTACCACACTTTGTGAAATTGGAGTTGTCGATTGTTATCGTTACTTGATCAAATTGGTGTCTGTGTCTAGCAGGGCCAATACACAGCATCTTGGTTTTATCTGAATTTAAAAGCAAAAAGTTAAGTGACATCCAATTTTTCACAGCAGCCAAACAGGCC
The DNA here is from genome assembly GCF_029633865.1 of Lampris incognitus. Lineage (NCBI taxonomy): Eukaryota > Metazoa > Chordata > Actinopteri > Lampriformes > Lampridae > Lampris > Lampris incognitus. The sequence continues at coordinate 43,540,347 of NC_079223.1, read as the reverse complement.
TCTAAATCAGTCATTTAAGTATGATCATCAGCCCTTATAGGTACATACAGCTTAGTATCATTTGCATAGCAATGGACATTTATTCCATGACTGCGTATAATTTGGCCAAGAGGTGAAATATAAAGAGAGAAAAGTAGAGGGCCAAGAACCGAGCCCTGCGGTATGCCATATTTAATGTCAGGGAATTTCGATGTAATATTATCATAGCAGACACAATGTGTTCTTCCAGATAAGTAGGACTTAAGCCAAGAGAGAGCTAAGCCAGAGACGCCAGAGACACCAAAATTACAATTTATTCTGTCTAATGGGATACAGTGATCAATGGTGTCCAAGGCTGCACTGAAGTCCAGCAATAGAAGCACAGAGGTGGAATCAGAGTGCATAGCACGTAGAAGATCTTTCACCACTCTTGTCAGAGCAGTTTCAGTGGAGTGACAGGCCCTGAAAGCCGATTGAAAAGGTTCCCATAGATAGTGTTCTTCTATATGGATCAAAAGTTGTCGATACACAACCCTCTCTAGTACTTTAGAAAAGAATGGAAGATTAGCGACTGGTCAATAGTTATTAAGAGACCCTGGATCGAGGTGCAGTTTCTTAAGTAGAGGTTTAACTACAGCTTTCTTAAAACTGCTGGGAACAGTGCCAGTAGTAAGTGATAAGTTAACAATGTCTAGCACTGTAGGCCAGAGGTCTTTAAAATGTTTTGCTGGTAAAGGGTCAAGTAGGCAAGTAGTTTATTTAGAAGCTGACATGAGCTTAGTCAAGGTATCAGGAAAGATAGTCTCAAAAGCTGTAATAACTGGGACTCTCAGTGACTCATATGAATTTGCTAAGACAGGATCTGCAGGGGTAACTGGAGTTGAAGAACTAATTTTGCTAATGAGCTCATCAACCTTATTGCAGAACAAGTCTAGAAACTCATGGGCCGTGAATGGTGAGAAACTAATAGACGGCTGCTTTTTAGTAAATTTAGCTACAGTGTCAAAGAGAAAGCCAAAAAAGCCACTTTATTTTTATCATTGTACAGGTTGCAATGAAATTTGTTCTCTGCATTTAGCCCATCCTATTGTATAGGAGCAGTGGGCAGCTGCAGCACCCGGGGACCAACTCCAGTTCTTCTTTCCATTGCCTTGCTCAGGGGCACAGGCAGGAGTATTAACCCTAACATGCATGACTTTTTGATGGTGGAAGGAAACTGGAGCACCCAGAGGAAACCCACGCAGACACGGGCAGAACATGCAAACTCCACACAGAAAGGACCTGGGACAGTTTGAGGTTTGAACCCAGGACCTTCTTGCTGTGAGGCAATAGTGCTAACCACTGGGCCACCATGCTGCCCAGAAATGTGGGATTATGTTTATTAATATTGATTAAGATATGCTGCTTTCACAGCAGATAAAGTACGCTTGTATTTCAATCATGCAAAAATAGGTAAAAAACTTTCCAATTTTGATTTTCACCATTTACGTTCCATTCTCCTGCAGGCCCGCTTAAGAGCGCGTCTCATCGATAAACCATGGTGTAGGCCTCTTTAGTTACCTAGCTCTGGTAGTGAGAGGTGTAACTGAATCGAGGAGACTAGAGAGGGCCACATTTCAGTCACTAAGGAGATTTTCAACAGAGTCAGTCTCTACAGTGAAATGTGGCAAGACTTCAGGCAGCTCCTGGCCAAATGCAGCTACAGTGGACGGACCAATGTGGCGAGTAGCAATTACATCTTTGCCAACATTAACAGGACAGGCCAATGATGGTTCAATTTTAATGGGAAAATAATCTGACACAGCAGATGTGGTTGGCAAGACAGTCAGATCAGAAACAGATACACAGATAAAACCAAATCAACGGTGTTACTACTGCAATGAGTCAACTCTTGATCAAACTGAGCGAACCCAAAAGTATCAACAAGCGCCAGAAAGGCTTTACTTAGAGGATCAGCAGCCTTATTCAGATGAATATTGAAATCACCAAGAATTACAGTCTCATCAGAATGAGTAACAAGACCTGAGACAAATCCTCCAAATTCTTCAAGAAATGGTAAGGGCCAGGAGGCCAACAATCACAATGTATCACCATGTGTATCACATTTGTGTATCATAATGTGGACTGAGCAGAGTCTATTCATGGTTGAGGGAAGTGGACTTAGAATAAAAGCCTCAAAAGATTAGAATTTAGATTCAAGTTTTGAAGTTAAATAGACATATATTAAGGTGACACCCCCACCTTGTTTATTTGCCCGAGTTACATGGGCATAAATATAGTCAGGTGGGGAAGCTTCATTTAAGGGACAGAAAATATTTGGTTTCAACCATGTTTCACATAACCCAATCATATCAAAACTATGTTCATGAATCAGATAATTTATTAGTAAGGCTTTGGGTAACACTTTCTATGAAGCTTGCATCTATAACGCCCTATAAGCATATATAATGCCGTATGAGCATCTATAACGCCCTATAAGCGTCTATAACGCCCATACTTTCCTATAATGTGTATTACAATGACTAAGGGCTATGGCTGAAGACTGTGAAATAGCACTGAAGTCTCATTATGCATCTCTACAAAACTTCAGCAAAACAAGTTGGCTATGAGGCATTATGACATTTGAGAGATAAACAGGCTAATGATGACATATTTATAATGCATAAATCCATTTTAAATTGACATAAAGGTGGCTATGAGGATTTGTGAGGGCGTATACATGGTTGTATTGAATCTTACAATGACTTATAGCTACACTTATAGGGCGTTATTGATGCAAGCGTCATATAAGTGTTACCAGGCTTTGTTAGACAGTAATCTGATATTTATGAAACCAAATTTAAGCATCTTGCTGAAGTGATCAGTAGTAGGCAGATCTTTAGAGCTACCAATAGATGAAATATTAATTGAAATTAGACACCTTGTCGTATTAGTTGACAATTTTGAAGACCTATGCTTTGAACAATGTGTGGTCACACGTTTGATAACATTAAATGTTTGATTCTGTAGATTATTAGGTACTTTGTTGCACATTTCACCACCACCAGTCGTAGCAATTAATTAGATTATTGTGATTCACACATTTAGGAGAGGAGAGCTTGGGAGAGTACAGCAGGGTAGGGAGACGGTCTCAATGATATAGACCAAGTTATCAGTCTGATAATCTACACTATGAGAAATTCCCTGACTAAACATATTAACTAAACTAGTTGACTCCACATCCGCACCTGGTTTAAACCTAGCAGGCTCTCTACTCGCCTGCGACCTGCTGAATGAGAAGTCCCTAGTGTCAAATTAAATGTAAACTGCTATCTATATTGTTAGACAAAAGAGCAGTGCCGTCCCCAGTACGGTGAATGCTGTCCGCTTTCAGCAGGTAAGGGCAGCCCCAGAAAGAAGGCCAGTTATCAACAAAACCGAATCCCTGCTCATTGCAGTAACGAGCCAGCCAGCAGTTCATTGAGGTGAGCCTATTACATTACCCCTCATGGGCAAGGGACCAGAGACAATAAATTGATGCCAACACATCTTTCTGGCCAACTCAAGCGTCCTGACTGATGTCTGATTGCTTCATCCTAGCATTATTGGTGCCAACGTGAATAACAGTGTTACTTAAAGTAGTGGTGCTGTGTACCTGGGTTCTCTGATTCACTTTCCGTGATGCCAGCACACTAAGATTATCCCCTATGTCACAGACTATGGCCCCGGATAAACAGTAAACCAAGGCTGGCAAAGCGAATCTAATATTGCGGGTAATGGGAGTCTCCTAACACTAGCGTATGTCAGCCCCCACCCCCCGGTTCAGGGATGGTTGTTCCCTCTTAACATAGATGGTAAAATTAGTTTGTCTCGCCTGTTCGTTCACCAGCTGAGGACATCCTTGACAGGGAGGAACACTGGTTTGAATGGGGAGTCAAAGAGGCCATCTATGTGAAGAAAGAACAACCATCCCCGAACCGAGGGGGGCTACGAGTACATCTGTTGCCATCTTAGAATGCTGTGATTGCAACCATTCCCCAATCCTCTGTGAATAGTACACATGGCCATTGTAACTCCAGTTAATGTTCAAGGCAATCTGCATATGAAACCGATTGTTGGTTTCGGTCGTATGCAACGGTGCTGTTTATAAGGGTGGGGATACCTGCAGTCAGTTGAGACTGAAGAAGTCACTTAGATGAGTGATGAAACGTTTCTCCCAATAAACGTTGTGTCCAGATGAACTGATTCAAATTTCTGTGATTATGGAGCATGCATGTAGACAATAGCACATCTGCTGTCAGGCCCAGGAGTAAGGCTATCTGGAGTGCCCATCACATCTAATGTAATCCTAGTCAAAAGAAGCTGCTCTAACTCATGGACACATCTCTCTAGTAGAGACAACCTATCTGTAACTGTGGAACAGTCACCACACACCATCGTTTTAATGAGGCTGCTCTGAATGTAAATGCAGTAAAGCTAACTGTTAAGCTAGGCTAAGCTCGAAGCTAGTATACAGACTAGGAGTGAAAAGCTGCCCACTAACACAAGAGCCGTTTGCTAAAGAAAACTAGAGAATCTCGCAATAAGTGAACTAAGAAAAGAAAATAGCAAAATCAGTAGAACAAATGAAGCGGTTAGAGCAGAATAAAGAGAAGACTATAATATGAATACTTGGTGCAGGGTGGCACGGTGGCACAGTGGTTAGCGCGGTTGCCTCACAGCAAGAAGGTCCCGGATTTGAGCCCCGGGGTAGTCCAACCTTGGGGGTCGTCCCGAGTCGTCCTCTGTGTGGAGTTTGCATGTTCTCCCCATGTCCGCGTGGGTTTCCTCCAGGTGCTCCGGTTTCCTCCCACAGTCCAAAGACATGTAGGTCAGGTGAATCAGCCGTACTAAATTGTCTCTAGGTGTGAATGTGTGTGTGTCGGCCCTGTGATGGCCTGGCGGCCTGTCCAGGGTGTCTCCCCGCCTGCCGTCCAATCCCTGCCGGGATAGGCTCCAGCATCCTGCGATCCTGAGAGCAGGATAAGCGGTTTGGATAATGGATGGATGGATACTCGGTGCAGTGAAAATAGCTGGCAGTGTTGAAGCAGGTATACTATGGTGTAACTTTCTTCCACAACTGCAGCGTAAATGTAAATCATGACAATCTGCAAAGAGATATTTTAGAGGAAACGAGAGACCTAAATGTCGGCTGAACATTAACGTTGCGTAAGTTTCTTAAATGTTACATAAATTTGCTGTTGAAGTCTTTTGTACCTTGGCCGTAGGGGTTGCTGTTACTAGTCTCGCCATGCTGAGAGGAGAGGCCACAGAGAGGAAACCTGTCATCCCTCAACAGGTCAGTCAGGCTGTCCGATGTTATTAAAGTCTCCCAGCCGCAGTGCAAAACAGGGATGAATTAAAAGCTGCACCACTGCTGGTTTCTTTGGACCTGTTCTTTAGGGTTGTAGTACTCGAGTATGGACTTGGTCTCAATTCCGTATTTTGAAGGTCTTGGTCTCATTGAAGACTTCACAGCATCATGATTTGGACTTGACTCTGTCTCAGACAGTGGCAATACATTTTCAAGACTGATCGAGTACAAGACTTTAATTAACTGTTTTAATTTGTGAATTATATACGAAACTTCCCTGACAAGATCAATAAAATGAAATCTAATCTCATTTGTTCCTTTTGTTTTTATTGTTATTGATTTATGTCTCTGACACATGGGGAAATTGGAATCTGATACATTCCTTCCTTAACGGGGGGAAGGGGGGTAAGTAATACAGTAGTGAAATTTTGACTTTTACTATGATGGTAGATTACTACCGTTATAATGATGGTGTTTAATTGTACTTGCACTGTTCTGGTGACAATCCTCAAAGTCTCAGACTTGATTCGGACGCACTTCCTTAAAGACTTGGCCTGGACTTTGTTCTTAACCTTGGATGGTCTTGACTACAGATGTGCAGGTGTATGCTGAACACTTGGATGGTAGTCAAATTCGGGTGCTTGACTTTTCATTTTAATGGGTCACACTTCACTAAATCACAGGACCTTGGGCCAGCATGCCGGACTGCTAAAACATTTTCACATCGGAGTTGTCCAAGTGTTACTCCCATTTACTCCCTTTAGCCCAAAGTAGATTGTATGGGGCCGTACAAGAGCTCGCCTTCCTGTCCAGCGTACCTGCTGAAGGGCCCATCCTGGCTAAATGACATTTATTAAAGAGGGTCGTTTTCTCCAATCCATATTCAGTTAAGCATTGTGAAACTAATTTCTGCTTCATTGGACAGACACATCCTGCAGGCTTTCCAGACCGCTCCCGTCAATGGCGCTCCGTCCAACCACATCCATTCTCATCAGCAGAGGGAGCCGCAGGGCCCGCTCGCAATCTCCTGACTTACAGACGCCTTTTTAGCTTCGAAACACCTCATGAACCTGCACCTAACTCACTCACAAACAGACATTTGGTCTCACATCTAGCTGTAACATCTGCGTAGATGCGATGGGGTTTCAACTCCTGCACAAACGCTGGCGAGTGAGGGCATCTAAAAGCATACGCTGCTGTAATTCTATTAACATCATCCTCATTGGTAAGAAAATTGGTAATATTCCTTTTTTTTTGCACCCCCATCGATATTCTGCTTCGGTCTCTCCCTCGTGTTCTATCACCTGGTGTCGTCCATGTGGTTTCATTTGAGAAGCGCCACATGGCCTCACAGAGAAACGCCATCGACAGAGATGTACGACGTTTTCTATCACCTTCTACCTGCTCAAACAAATCAACCTTTAGATTCTGAAGTGTTTCTGATGTGTAGGCTTGTTTTTCTGGGTTGTTGGTTACAACATGATCCAGACCAGCTAGCTTTAGCTCTGCTGAACCGCTGCAAAAGCACCTATTTTACAATGTCAGTGGTAAGCCTCCAGTCAGGATATGATGTAAATAACGTGTGATGTTAGCGACTCAGTTGAAAACGCGCGTTCAATACCAGACCTACAAACTTAAGACAATGATCCCGTATCATTCTGTTCACAACAAAGTCACACAACAGTTAGGCTTTGCGTCTGTGAGACTATGTGCTGACTTCTGGTTCTCTTTTGTAGGCTGAATCTCCATTCAAAATCCAGTTCAGTCCAGGACAAAACATCTGCGTCCGGGAAACCGGCCCATAGCGTGCTCGCTGTTCGATGTTAACCCATCAGAAATAAGAAAGCACTTCTGTTTTCCGGTTTTCCATTTTACAACCATCCTCCATGTTAGGGCAGGTGGTAGGACTACGCTCTAGTTGATGAATTGCTCCACTATCCCATTAAACTGCCAGAAATAAAGGGGTGGCAGATATAATTCTGATGCTGTAAGGAGACATTAAGAGTTAGCAGCTAGACCTCAGACACGTCCCTTCCACTCACCTCTTCACTTTCCCTTCTTCTTTTGCCCTCCAACTTATTTTTAAATGAATAAATAAATCTGTTCTGGAGCAGGGATCCCTCCCCTTGATGCTCTTCCTGCAGTTTATCAACTTCTTTTTTTTTCTCCTCTGCATGTTTTTCACGTGGAGTTTTGCCTCATCTGAATTGAGGGTCTAAGCATAGAGGGAGGGTGCCGTCTGTTGTTGTCTGTACTGGATTTACCTGTTTCTCATCAAGATCACGTTCAATTAACTTACATTGACACGTAAACCGTGAACTGTGCAGTTGTACAAATAAACTTGGTATGACTTGACCCGTTCTCTCTCTCTCTCTCTCTCTCTCTCTCTCTCTCTCTCTCTCTCTCTCTCTCTCTCTCTCTCTCTCTCTCTCTCTCTCTCTCTCTCTCTCTCTCTCTCTCTCTCTCTCTCTCTCTCTCTCTCTCTCTCTCTCTCTCTCTCTCTCTCTCTCTCTCTCTCTCTCTCTCTCTCTCTCTCTCTCTCTCTCTCTCTCTCTCTCTCTCTCTCTCTCTCTCTCTCCTCTCTCTCTCTCTCTCTCTCTCTCTCTCTCTCTCTCTCTCGATCTATCCATCGCTCACCCTGCCACAAAAATCTCCAGGTCTCCATCTCCGTCCACGTCGGTGACGGCCACACCATAGTTTAACTGGGTGGGGTTGTTTTCGTAGTCGGGAGGCAGGACCGTCTGGGTCACAGCAGAGAACATGGGCTCTGACCTCTGAGCCACGGAGAGGGCCGGCAGAAACACACTCAGCCACAACGACAGCATCCTCACCTGCAGAGACGAGGAGAACACAGGTTTGTGTACGACAGCAGTCATCATCAACACTTGCATCCCGAGTCTTGCCTTGCATGCATGGGTACCGTGGCTGCTGCAGCCTTTTTTTTATTTTTTATGAAAGGGAGTTTTCCAAACAAATTTAGCAATAGACAATATGAGTGAAGCAGGGATTCACGGTCAGTCAAAATGGGAATTTTCACAATGCTAAGCTGCATCTGTACAAACACACACACACACACACACACACACACACACACACACACACACACACACACACACACACACACACACACACACACACACGGGCACAAACCAACATACATGCATCATGCATCACCTACAACAATGCCAAGGTTCAAGATTCAATACTTTATCAACAGAATTGGTTGGAATTTGTCTTGGTGTGCTCACCTAAACACAGACAAACACACAGAACCATCCATCCATCCACCCATCCATCTATCCATTATCCAAGCCGCTTATCCCAACTGGGGTTGTGGGGACACTGGAGCCTATCCCAGCAGTCATTGGGTGGCAGGCAGGGAGACACCCTGGACAGACCGCCAGACCATCACAGGGCCAACACATTCACACCTAGGGACAATTTAGTACGGCTGATTCACCTGACCTACATGTCTTTGGACTGTGGGAGGAAACTGGAGCACCCGAAAGAAACCAACACAGACACGGGGAGAACATGCAAACTCCACACAGAGGACAACCCGGGATGACCCCCAGAGTTGGACTACCCTGGGGCTCGAACCCAGGACCTTCTTGCTGTGAGGCGACCGTGCTAACCACTGCGCCACTGCGCCGCCCTTCAATTCAAAACTACATAAAAACACTCACTTATAAATCACATAATACATTAATCCAATATAAATAAACACATAATATCCAAGCCATAAGATAGAATGATCATGAAAGCATGAAACACGTGGGTAGAATAAAATGAACTCCAACACATAAGACCGCCATGGATACAACACGAGCACCAGTAGGGGAATCAGCAGCAACATCTAACGACCACTGGATAAAGTGCATGATAAAAACAGCTGCCATGTTACACAGTTATTTAACCCTACTGAGCAGCTGCAGTGCTAAATTTAGAGGTCCAATACAACAAAGATAGATAGATAGATAGAGAGATGGATGGATGGATGGATAGATAGATAGATAGATAGATAGATAGATAGATAGATAGATAGATAGATAGATAGATAGATAGATAGATAGATAGATAGATAGATAGATAGATACTTTATCATCCTACAAGAGGATGGCAGAAGGAACAAAGCTCCTTTTAAAGCGGGCCTTCTCCAGGTGAGGACCTGAACCTGAGACCAGATGGAAGCAGGTGAAGAATGGGTGAAGGAGTGGGGTGTCCGGGTAGTGTAGCGGTCTATTCCGTTGCGTATCAACACGGGGATCGCCAGTTCGAATCCCTGTGTTACCTCCAGCTTGGTTGGGCATCCCTACAGATACAATTGGCCGTGTCTGCAGGTGGGAAGCCGTAGGTGGGAATGTATCCAGGTTGCTGCAGTAGCGCCTCCTCTGGTCAGTCGGGGCGCTTATTCGGGGGGGGGGAGGGGGAACTGGGGGGAATAGTGTATGTCCCCCTGGTGAAACTCCTCACTGTCAGGTGAAAAGAAGCAGCTGGTGACTTCACGTGTATGGGAGGAGGCATGTGGTAGTCTGCAGCCCTCCCTGGACCGGCAGAGGTGGTGGAGCAGCAGCGACCGGGACGGCTCGGAAGAGTGGGGTAATTGGCCGGATCCAATACGGGGGGAAAAAATCCAACAAAAAAAAAGAACGGGTGAAGGGGATGAGGGGGTCCTGAGTTATGGGTAGTGCTCTACCCATCATGGCTTTTCTACTGAGGTCTGATAGGTTGGGGAGGCCATGACTTTTGGATGATCCGGTTCCTATTGGTGCCTGTTAAGATGGTGAAGGAACAGGGGGAGCGGTACAGTTGTGTGCACTGAATTACACTTTTTTTAAAGCAGCAAGAGAAGGTGAGGTTCAACACACGTAAACATACGCAACAAAATCTATGCACACACACACACACACACACACTTGTACGCACATGGGTGAACTAACACTCTTCCCAGCTGCTGGGGCAAATACACAACTCAATAAAATTAGCGAGACATAAACGAAAACTTTCTGCCGTCCAATTGCAGACTGCACCACTTGCCCTCGTTGCTCGTTCTTCCGATCCGCCGGGTAGCAGCAGATTTTTTGGCAGCAGCACGCCCCTCTCCTCAGATGTAAAGATGAAGAAATACGGCGGTAATTAGCGCCGGCGTGCGCCGTTGGATCCGAGCTGCCCGTCACATAACGACAAGCTGAGAAATCATGGGGCAGAAAATCCATACACGGGGCAGGACCAGAGGGCCAGAGGGCCCCGCGGGTGCAGGGGCAGACCGACGCAAGCCGGTATAACAAAGACGGTGGGCTCCGATGCCTCTCGAGACTTTGACCGGCTCTAATTTAGGAAAGCCTTTTGGACGAGAGGGGTGCGTGAGGGCTGTTAAGAGGGGGAGGGAAGACAGGGCGATATTGCAGGCGAGTGTTCACGGCAGTCAGAAGATAAAAGGTGAACAGAGAGGAATTGATCCCATCGACTGGTGAGGAGTTGGCAGGAGGTGGTGGATGTGGGTTGGAGGGGGGTTGCGGAGTGTGTGTGTGTGTGTGTGTGTGTGTGTGTGTGGAGAAGAGTCACCTCATCAAACCGAGAGACGAAAGGAATAAGGAAGGTCACCTCTTCGTGGCTTTATTGCAAGCTTGCATACATACAAACGCAGACAGAGGAGGGAGGGAGAGGGAGGGAGGGAGGGAGGGAGGGAGAAAGCGAGAGAGAGAAAACTGCAAAACTTTTACACACACACTCACTGGCTGGCCATTACAAGCTGACAACTTGATTTGCTGAGCCAGTAGATTTATGTGCACAGCCTCCGTCATAGTACCCATTCCATCTGCAATACCGCCGAGCCCCATCCCCATCGCCTCTCCTCCGCCGCCGTGGATTCTCTCTCCCCCTGCGCGTTGGGGTGATGTATGGCTCCTTAACAGCTCCCTCAACAATTCAATTTGAGATAAAACCGCATTGCTGTTCCGGCAGCGCTCTCAAAAAGCACATCGGCAGGTAAGGGAAGCGCAAGTTAGATCACCTCTCGTGACACCTGCAGACATATGGGCACGCCGGCGCGGACTCGGCGGGGCAGCCAGCGCAGGGCGATAACAGCGGCGTGCGAGCCGGAGGCGGTGTAGGCTGAGTCCGTTAGCAAGGAGGGTTAATTAACAACGCCGGGAGCTGGAGACGAGGCGGGTTCTTCCCATTAGGACAGGATGCAATGACAAATGAGAGGGGCACCGCCGGGCTGCAGAAGGCGGTTTTACAGACTTGCTAATACTCTCCGCGGTAGATAGCGGCCGCGAGCCATAAATTAGACAGAGGAGGCAGAACAAAGTGGTAAAACTTGAAATGAGAAAAGTAAAAAGAGTGGATGAGGATAAGATCAGTGTGTTGTGTCTTTTGTTAAGGGGATGGTCCCGGGCCATCATCTGCACGTCTTTTCACGGTGCACCATAAAGAAAAAACAGAAAGAATATACTCCATCGGTGGGTCCTGGTATGTAAGGCTGGATAACATCTACAATAATGGATCAATTCTGTCGCCTCCGTCTTCACCGGTGAACAATTGGACTTCATCGTTCCTGCACGGTGCTTACCCCCTACCAAATAAAAGATGAGGAACAAACCAAAAACTCCAAGCAGGATGCAGCTTTTGCTGTATCGTCCAAGACAACAATCTTGACACAACACCCTTTGCCATCCCTCCGCTATCTGCTGTTGTGATGCTAATCTAACGACACAGAGGGGGTGGACGTTTCTCTCAAGCGGACCAGCAAGTCGGCTTCCAAAGTGAATACATCAAAACCAAGGATGGGAGAAAAGGACAGATTGACGCCGCTGGAGGTTGGCCTGATGATAAGGTTGGAAACCAGATTATCCACCCAAGGACAATCATACCATGCCCGCACCCGCCGCAGTACAGCGCCACAACCCGGGAAAGCCTCGTTTCAGTATGCAAGTTGCAGCACGACTCTTCCGGGATTAAAAACTCACAAGGGGTTCGCCGCAGTTTCGGGTTTTCAGGATGTCTCCCTTGCAAAGACAAAACACCTACCCGGCAAGAGTCGTTAGGTGCAAAGAAAGCCTAAACTAACGGAATTTGTTGCAAAAGCAGGGCTCAGCTTGGCCCAGCATGATGGCCTTCCTTTTAAATACATGATATATATATATATTTATACTTAGACATGAAATACTATTCAAAAAGAGACAGACGCCTTTAAATGGCTCTGGAGAAAACACTGTTTAAGGATGAGATATGTGCTGGATGTAGTTATTTGTGTTGGCTTAAGGAGGCCATTACCACAGTGTGCAATATCAGCATGTGCTTTCTGGAGCGTTCATGCCCGGCCGGCTCGGCTCTGATCTTGATAAGACTGCGACAAAGACCCGGAGAGAGCAGCATCTTCAGTTTCAGAACACGCTTCTAGAACCCCTTCCCTGTGAAGGACACCCTAGCTGCAGAACACACACACACACACACACACACACACACACACACACACACTAGAACCCCTTCCCTGTGAAGGACACCCTAGCTGCAGAACACACACACACACACACACACACACACACACACACACACACACACACACACACACACACACACACACACACACACACACACACACACACACACACACACACACACACACACACACGTTGTAGCAACCCCAGTGACTTTCTCTTATGGGTTGGAGCGAACAATAATTCTAGTCACTCGTCAGTTTAATCCAAGCCGTGTGTCACTCATTGTACCTCAAATCAAACAAGTCAAACTGATCCCAGCACAGCCGTGTGGTAAATTGTCATCATGCCTGATCTACTTCTCAGCGTTTTACCTTTTCTAATTAAATCAATTTCCTTATACGCAGCTAATCTAAATTACTATAATACGCACCAGTCGCTCATACCGTAATTGATTGAATTAACAACTGACCCCATATTGGCTGATTTAAATGTTCATGTTATCATCCAGCGATGAAATACCTCAGATGCAAGAATGAAACCATGCAAATCAAGGACAAGGAAATTAAAATAAAAAAAAACTCGTTCAGAATAGTCTCATACAAAAGTAACACAACAGTGATTCTGTATAAATGTTGCTGCAGTCTTTTCTCCACATCCATAGATGTCCATCAACAGAGGCAAGTGTGGTAAAAGGGGGTCTCTTCTGCATTAAGTACAACTTCATCTGATGCTGTAACTGAATACTGTGAGCCATGATGGCCACATTAGCTAATGCTGGGCTAATGATAGTGATGCGCGCGCGCGCACACACACACGCGCACACCGAGCTCTAAGCGTGAAGTTAATATTTATAAACAGCTGATCACGAGATTGAATAATATTCTCATGTTTGGCAAATGTGTTTCCATGGCAACTTAAGCTCTCGCATTTTTCATTTCTTTCTATAGAACAAAAAAAAAAAGTTTATCCACCCCGAGCTGCCATTGAAACTTTAATGCGAGTTGTGGCGTATTGCCTTTTCTATCTAGCCTTTATTTTTTCCTTTAACTCGAAACGACAAAACTCGCATTAAAAAAAAGAAGAAGGACAAAGAAAAGCCTCGGGACGTCCCGGCGGAGCTGTGTGGTTACCAGCCGGCGGCCGGCCAACGGCGCAGCGGCGGGCAGGAAGCCTCGGATACTCACCGGACCAGAGATGCGCAGAAGAAATCCCCCACCGACTTCCTCCTCCCCGGGGCGCCGTTTCCGGACAAGAGGGCAGAAAAAGGCCCGCGGCGAACTAACACGCGAGGGGCGCCCGCCGTCGCTATCTCGGGGGGCTTGGCACTTATTCCTCTACGCGCAACTTCCCAAAAGATTTGCTTTATGAAATCGCTAGCGTTGCCTTTCGGCCAACGACCGGGCGCCCCCTTGAATATCTAAAAGCACAGCCAATGGCGGAGGCGCGGAGCGCGCGGAGGGGGGCGTGTCCCCAGCTGTCGAATTAGAATATTACATAGGGTGCAGCGGATAAGCCACCGCGCGCCGGGTTGCCGATGCGGCTGTGGTCTTGACGCGCCGTGCCGAGTCCTGCCGGCGCGCACCCGGCGCGCAGCAGCCGGGACAGCGTCTTCACATGACTTGTGTCCATCGAGCCGCCGCTTTACATCCCGCCTGGTCACCACGCAAACAAACTCGCAGCTCGGTGTTACGGCGAGCTCTTCCTCCATCGATCTGTTGCGCACAACTCCGGGCGGGACATCGCGCAGTGCGCAGCGTGGTTATAACGCGTCGCTGGTTGGAAACGAGAGGGCGACTGGCGCACATAATGTTAAAGGGACGCGGGAAGAAGTTAAACGCTCTCAAAGAGCGTCGTCTCCCGGTAAGGTACAACTATCACCACAGCAGCTCTGCGTCAGCATCGACCATCCTCAAGTACACGTGGTGATTCGTCATCAGAGTGACGTACAGAAGATTTAGCCGTTCGTTTCACAGCTGTCACAAGTGTGTGTGCAGGTGTGTGCGTGTGTGCGTGTGTGCGTGTGTGTGTGTGTGTCCTGCTGCCAGTTGTACAATTCCCTGGTCATGCCTCACTGACCCCAGCCTCCCTGAGACCCCCCTGATGAAAGGAAATGTGCATGTGTACGTTATGTGTGCACCTGTGTGGGCCCTTGTTTATGAGTATGTGTGTATGTGTGTGTGTGCGTGTGTGTGCGTGTGTGTGCGTGTGCACAGCCTGGTGAAATGAGATGTTCACATCCCAAGGACGTCTCCTACCATAATTTAAACTCAGTGGTGCTCGAACACTTCAAACAGAAAGTGCTGAAGTCATAAACCGGTGCACTTTCTGTTTTAACTGTTATTGTCTGTGATCTACTGTGTAAATCCCCCCCCCCGACCCCCACCCCCGGGACGGGAGGGAGGCCGCCAGTTAGACAATACAAATAACAGGAAATAATAGTATGCATTAAATACAGATTGGAAACCGGATCGGGGCCACGGAACTGTACGAAATATCACTCGCTGCCATTCCTTGTTCGGTTATCCATCTGTTGCGGTTTACCCGCCCCATTTGATTAACAGGTCAGCGCGCTCATTTACATTGCGACGAAAACGCGCAGGGAAAAAAAAATAATAATAATAAGAGTAATTCTGCCGGAGCTGGATGCAGAGTAGAGCAGGATACCTGCAGCGCTTTACTCCTCCACTCTCGGAGGCTGTAGTTGCAGTTACCCGTCTGGTTTTATGTACGCGGGGATGAATGGGACGCTATGAGCGCCGCGCTGAAGCCGCTGACACTGTATAGAGAGAGTGAGTCTCGGTCAGGGGGGGGGGCACATCAGGACAAATCCCAGATAAGATGTGGTGGTTTGTGACTGTAGAGACACCGGCAGCAACTGAGCTTTGTTTCACCACACACACACACACACACACACACACACAGAGCTTATCATCACCTTATATCAACCTCACATTGCCAAGGTCATGCCCCCTCCCCCCGCCCTCCCACCCTCCTCAGACGCAGAGATCTTAAAATAGTGCTTCTTTAACCAGGGATGAAAAATGTTATAAAGCTCCAGGGAGAAGAAGAGGAGGGGGGGGGGAGACCAGTAAAAAAGATCCCTGCGTTTACCGCACCATGAAGAAATGTCCCCTTTCCACTTTAAGGGCTGCAGAAAGATGTATGGCGCTAGGCCGTCGTGATGAATCCCCTCCGTGGTGGATAGGAGAACACTTTTCATATCATTAAGCTTTAGTAATGGTCCCGGTGCTACCCCACCCCCCCCACCCCACCCCACCTCCACCCCCCCACACACACACACCAGGCAGGGTTGCCCGCTTTTCAACTCCTTCGGTTAACAAGGCCCTGCCGGCTCGCTATACAGGGCACGACTCCCGATGCTCCATGCCGCCGCAGCCACCTTCAGCGGCGACGCTGCTGAGGAAGAGGACGCTGCCCGGGAGGAAGAGCAGGGGTCAACTGGCTTTGTGTACGGCCTGCACACAGGGTTGAGTGTGCGATTGTACCCGATACACTCACGCAGCATCTGTTTCCTCTGGTGGACTCTAACAGGGCCGTACAGACTTTAAGGAGAGTTTTGAGGGGGGGGGGGTTCCTCAGTGACTGAATTTCAAGGGGAAAAAATAGATTAAATTCCTCCATCGGTGCAATTGCGGGTGAACTAACTGCAGTGGGGGAGTGGGGGAGTGGGGGTGGGGGGGGGCGAAGACAAATCTACTGCAACAATGAGGTTGATAGCTCAAATTAAAATCTGAAATCCAGGATTGTCTCCATTAATAAACAGCTGTTTTATTCATCTGGACCATGGAGCCAGGTTACGTAGAAGAGACACTCTATTTGAGCAGGCAGGACGACTGGTGGTGCAGCAGAAAACGTGCTGCTACTCCGCCAGGAAAAAAGGACTGAAACGTGAGGGTGATGTAGACGGGATGCCTCTTTTAAGACAGCTAACCTACCATCTCTACAAGCAGTACTACTGTTTGTATGGTGCTCTACCGGAAAATGGTGGATTGCTCCTTCCGGGTTGGGGATGAGTTGTTGCCTCAAGTGAAGGAGTTCAGGTATCTCGGGGTCTTGTTCACGAGTGAGGTATGGAGCAGGAGATTGACAGGCAGATTGGTGCAGCATCAGCAGTAATGCGGACGTTGTACCGGACCGTTGTGGTGAAGAGGGAGCTGAGCCGGGAGGCAAAGCTCTCAATTTACCAGTCAGTCTTCGTTCCAACCCTCACCCCTGGTCATGAGCTTTGGGTAGTGACCAAAAAAGGGTGAGATCACGGATACAAGCGGCTGAAATGAGTTTCCTTCGTAGGGGGTCTGGGCTCAGCCTTAGAGACAGGGTGAGGAGCTCGGACATCCAGAGGGAGCTCAGAATCGAGTCGCTGCTCCTTCGCATCGAAAGGAACCGGTTGAGGTGGTTCAGCCATCTGATTAGGATGCCTCCTGGGTGCCTTCCCTTGGAGGTTTTTTTGGCTATGTCCAACTGGGGGGAGACACCGGGGTAGACCCAGAACTTGCTGGAGGGACTACATGTCCAATCTGGCTTGGGAACACCTTGGGATCCCCCAGGAGGAGCTGGAGGGCGTTGCTGGGGAGAGGGACGTCTGGAGTGCCCTACTTAGCTTGCTGCCACCGCCACCCGACCCCGGAGGAGCAGCTGATGATGAGATGAGATGATGATGATGATGATGATGATGATGATGATGAGATGATGATGATGAGATGATGATATTACTGTACAACAGGGTTCCCATGTAGGTTGATGTAGCTTGTTAATACATTAGCTTGTCTGTGTTAGCTTTGGTCAGAGGAAGTCATTTTACCAAGGGTAGGAACTGTTTACTGCTGAGCTGATGGCACACTAGCCGCATTACTGTGTAATTACGGGGGTTTTGTTTGCAGGATGAATATGTGACTTCTCACATCCGGGTCTATTCTGTTGCCCACCAACACGGGGATCGTCGGTTCGAATCCCTGTGTTTCCTCCGGCTTGATCGGGCGTCTCTACAGACACAATTGGCCGTGTCTGCGGGTGGGAATCCGGATGTGGGTATGTGTCCTGGCCGCTGCACTAGCGCCTCCTCTGGTTGGTCGGTCCATCGAGGCGCCTGTTCTGGGGGGGAGTGGGAACTGGGGGGAATTGCGTGATCCTCCCACGTGCTACGTCCCCCTGGCGAAACTCCTCACTGTCAGGTGAAAAGAAGCGGCTGGCGACTCCACATGTATGGGAGGAGGCATGTGGTAGTCTGCAGCCCTCCCCGGATCGGCAGAGGGGGGTGGAGCGGCGACCGAGACGGCTCGGAAGAATGGGGTAATTGGCCAAGTACAACTGGGGAGAAAAAGAGAGAAACCCCCCCCCAAAAAAAAACAAAAATATGCGACTTCTCGGTAGGCACCTGCTTGCTGTTTGTGGTTTCTACTCCACGATCATCAGAGTGAACACATTTCATTTTCTCTGTGGACGAGCGAGGGCTCACATGTGACCGGCCGCCATATAGTACCTCTGCTTCTGAACCACCTGGGTGTGTGTGTGTGTGTTGCTGTGTATACGCACACACACACACACACACACACACACACACACTGAGCTATAGGTTTAGCTAACAGGGTCTTGCATAGATCACCCTCCCTTGACAGCTCTCTTAAACGTCCTTGGCAGGACCCCCCCCTCCCCCACAACCCCTCCCTCTCCCTTTTTCTTCCTTCTCTTTACCTGTTCTGCCCCGGCCCACCTTGCTGATGGATGCAACCATTATTCCGCGGCTCCGGGCCCGGGGAATTCTCCCGTAGCCGCCGGGACCCGTAATGCGCGACACAGTCTGTACGTATCCCATTAAGCGTCGCTTCCCCGAACGAGCCTGTTTCTCTGCACTCCGGCACGGGCCGCCGCGGGGGGGGGGGGGGGGAGGGGGCTGACCGACCCATTCGGCGGCACATCAATCTTCCCCCCCTTCCTCGACCGCGACGTCCTAAGGTGAGGACCCTGTGGCGGGCGCCAAATTCCACAATTTAGACACTCGGGTAATTATTATTAACACCATCTTCACTCATATTTACAACAGCGGTTTTGCATCAGTTTCGCCCGAGGCGACGATTCATCTCCCGGACGAGGACGTCCTCGCAGGGCTGGGGGGGGGGGGGGGGGGGAATTACGCTTGAGAAATGATGTTTGCTTTCCCCCGTTCTCCCACCACAGTCTCCAACTAATATTCAATCTTTCTTCCCCCCCCCCCCCCCCTACGGCGTGATGTTTAGTATACTACACTCGCCGCGTCGCTATCAATCACGTTTTTAATTTAATGTATGAATATGTGATTTATGTTATCCGGGCGCGGGGTATAAATCTATTTTGTGGAGAAGGGGGGCGGGGGGGGGGTCCGAGAGCGCTGATGTTCCCTTATTGATTGTCTGGCTTAATAGTGTTTGTTCTTTATAGCTGATCTCAGGAAATAAAGCGAGTAAATAGTTCAGAATGAGTTCAGTCGAAACGCGCGGCGGTCGGACGGCGACGGCACGGAGGGCAAGGCTGAAGGAAACGGGAAGTGAAGCGAAGACCCGAAAGCGTGACAGCTTTTGACACATGGGCACAGTTATCACAAACACTTAAACTTATCCGTGACTAGGATATAATTTAATGTGAAGTAAAGTCGCCGGAAAATCAATTCGAGCTCACGGGACTGCATAAATCACCGGAAAGTTATTTGCACTTCCACATCCTCCGAGCGGGGGGTGGGGGGTGGGGGGGCAGGGAGTGAATGGCAGGACGGGAGCTGCGTCGGAGCTGAAGGCCAACAGACCCCCCCCCGGAGAACATCTCGTCCTCCTCCAGAGTCTGCCTCCAGACACGTCTGACCTTCACCCCCCTGCTGACCCGCCCCGGTGACGACACAAACGGAGAACGCGAGAACATGTTTTCCTCTCACGGCCGGAAGCTATAACCCACTTTATCAGATGTCAGACTTGACTCACATCCAAACCACAAATCTAATGTGTCAGTCAGGCTCGTGTTCACTCCGAGACCACCCCCCCCCCTCCTCGTTCCCAGAGGATTCGTCAAATCGATGTGAAAATCAAACTGTGATTTCTGCAAAACACCGGACTCTGCGGGAGATTTGCGACGAATCAAAGTTGTCTTGGCCGGGGAAGGAAAGGGCTGAAACGACGCTCCTTTAGAAAGTGAAAGACCTGATCATGCCATCTCAACGGTGGGGAAAAAGACTAATTGTGATAATGGCTTTCACCGATTTCACCGCTCATCTGCTAATGTCTATGATAGTCTCCCACCTGCCAGCTCCTACTAGTCACAGGTAGGATCCATCCATCCATTATCCGAACCGCTTATCCCGCTCTCAGGGTCGCCCCCGGGGATGCTGGAGCCTATCCCAACAGCCATTGGGCGGCAGGCGGGGAGACACCCTGGACAGGCCGCCAGACCATCACAGGCTCACCACATTTGATATTGTCAACTGATTCATTTGACATTTGTGTCTTGAGGGTAAACAAAACCGGGATTGGCTCCACAGGAGTGAGCGGGAAAACAAAGTGGGACGTGTTGGACGGCGTCTTCCAACGCCTCTATAAAGTAAATACTCTTCCAAATAGCTGACGGTGTTGTTTTAATCTATGAAAACCACTTCAAAACACACCGACACGCTTTAAAATATAGATTATTTTGGATAAAATCACATTAATTAGATTAGATTAAATCAGATTAGAGTAGACAAAATTTGATTCAATTAGATTAGGAAGTTAATGAGCCCCTTGGAGAAATTGATTTTTTTTGCAGCAGCAAATTGATGAATCAAAACAGAGAACCATAAAAGTAGACATTAAACAATCATTAAACTAGACATGGGTCTGGGCCAACCAAGCCCGAAAGCCCCCCCCCCCCCCACAGGCTGAAGAAGGAGGCCTTTAGGGCTTGGCTGGCCCAGGGGTCTCCTGAAGCAGCAGACACGTACCGGGAAGCCAGAAGGGCTGCGGCCTCGGGGGTCGCAGAAGCAAAAACTCGGGTTTGGGAGGCGTTCGGCAAGGCTATGGAGGAGGACTTCTGGTTGGCCTCAAGGAAGTTCTGGCAAACCATCCGGCGACTCAGATAAGATGTTCCCCTGAAACACCAGAAATATTAAAACTAGTTGAATTTCACTGATTTTGGGGTATTCTGTCGAGTCTGAGGCATAATACGTTCAGTTGCAATGCAATTCCTAGACATTAAAACCTCTTAATGCAGTCAAAGGACGTTGAATCAGCTCATCTGGATGCAACATTTATTGACAGATATGTGTCATCACTCGTCTAAGTGACCTCTTCAGTCTACACTGACTGCAGGTACCCCCATCCTTATAAGCAATGCAGTTGCATAATGGCCGAAACCAACGATCTAAGTTGGTTTCTAGTTTCTAGTAACTAGAGTTACAATGGCCATGTGAACTAGTCACAGAGGATTAGGGAATGCTGCAATCACAGCATCGTAAAATGGCGACAGATGTACTCTTAGGAAACTGGTCGTTGGCTTCGGTCGTTATGCCACTGCATTGTTTATAAGGGTGGGGATACCTGCAGCCAGTTTAGACTGAAGAGGTCACTTAGATGAGCGATAAACCATTTCTCCCAATAAACGTTGTGTCCAGATGAACCGATTCAACCTTCTTCGACTTTCTTACCTGGATTACTGAGCATGCATCAAGACACTCTTAATACAGTCCCCCACAAACAACATTTTTACTTGTATATTTTACTTGTAAAACTGTTCTTTTAACTTCTTTTAAGATGAAACAACCAAGTTAGATAAATCAAGATAAATATTCTCGAATCGTGATAAATAATCTTCCATAGTTTCTGATGGGAAGTTGCTTCTTGAAACAAGTTGATATTTAGGTGTGGTTTAAAGACTGCCAGACTTGTGACGCAGCGTTTTTGCAGCTCGCCGGCTTGCTCTGGGCCCTCTGCGGCCGTTCCTACTGAGAATAACACTAAACACATCTGAGACCCGCGCTCGTGTTCAACTTCTCCCGCACCGAGAGGAGGGAAGGAAAGCATAAATCCATCCTGTTAGCCCTCGGCCCCTCCTGTGACAGTTCACGCCCCTGGCTGATGTAAAACCAAACTTCCTGCTGGGAGATGGAGAAGCCTGTCAACCTGCTGCAACTACCCCGGCGCCCGTCAGCCCCCGTCTGCCATGCCCTCGCATTAAAGGAAAATCGATCCGGGAGGTGTTGAAGGGAAACTAGGGAGAAACAGGGGGATATATCCATCTCTGGTGGGAGGGGAGTGTGAGAAGATGTGGTTTTGGGGAGGGGGTGTAGCAGGTAGAGGGGTGGGAACCACTGGGAGATTATCATAGACATTAACTGATCAACCGTCTCCTTCTTCTGTCACATACGAGCATATAAACAGTAACTGTCGATAACTTAAACCGCGGGCGACTGCCAAGGCTTATGTCTATAATAGATTTATTGAATTTATTGACAGCCATGATGAATGTGGTTGCAGTAAGTGGGATTGTGACTTCAATACTTTGTGGCTTAGCAAAGAGACTTCAATTGTTACTCGTATGAAAATGGACTACAGTAAAGCAATAAAAAATTACAATAGTATTAATACTATAGTCATCATCGGCCAGTACCGTGCAGTGAGGTCCATGGCTGGGTAGGCAGTGAACTATATCTATTTGTGCCAGAGAGAGGCACAAGCACACTCTACCTCAGCAGCCTGCATTCACAAATGCTAGCTTTGGGAGCAAGCCATCCTGAACGGGGCATGCCTTTTATTGATAAAACAAGTTGTACATGATTTTTTTTATTATATTTACAACAGTCTTAACAAATTAAAGCTAAATAAATATTTATTTATTTATTTATTTTACGATCATGATTTTTTTTTTCTTATTAGCCTGGGTGAGGCACTGCCTACCCTGCCTCCCCTGACTGCACATCACTGTCATCGGCGGTCACGCGTGGTCGAGTATGACTATCCTCCCTCTGGGTCCCGAGGTGGGCATAGAGGCCAATCCTGGAACCGCATAATGGGAGAATGCCTGTGCGTGACAGCTTTTTACTTGGAATGGCTGATGCACCTCCAGCCACCACACAGTCCTTGGAAGGGGGTGTCCAGAGTCCAATGGCATAGAAAACCAAGACGATTGGGGACCACCCTCTGTTGCAGCCTTCATCTGCCTTCACTGCCGTTGTGACCTGGAGACATCTTCCACCAGTTCCACCGTTGAGGTCTTTGTTGGATCATGCTTTGTCTGGAACCTCCCCCTTGAGCTATCCGGGGTGACCTTACCAGGGGCCAAGCTCCGGACGGCATAGCTCTTGGGATCATTGGTACATGCATCTTCTCTAACACAGCAAGGTGTTGATCCAGGAGAAGAATATTGTAGTATATAAAATAGAAAATCGCTGTCGTTTTTCATGTTTTTTTCTCATCACATTACTATAGTAGTGTTTCTATGGGGTGAAAGTGTTCCTGAAGAGTTGCTCTCATATTACTGTAGAAATGCTGCTGTACATGGCTATGTCGTTTACAGTAATGTGACAGAACAAAAAAGAAACATTCACTCATTTACTAGGATACCTTTCGCCAAAGCAACAGGAGAATCATCAGTTAGCCTATAAATGTGAATGTTACCAAAGGGCTTTGCAGAGCATCATCCACGTCATCATTAGATTAGATTAGATTAGATTAGTTTTATTAGCCACACGACCAAGGCCAGTATAATTTGTTTTCGGTACATGTTAAAACTCTGCACTACGGGCGTGCGGGTAGCACAGTAGTCTATTCCGCTGCTTACCAACACGGGGATCGACGGTTCAAATCCCCGTGTTACTTCCAGCTTGGTCGGGCATCCCTACAGACACAAAGGGCCATGTCTGCGGGTGGGAAGCCAGATGTGGTTATGTGTCCTGGTCGCTGCACCAGTGCCTCCTCTGGTCGGTCAGAGCGCCTGTTCAAGGGGGAGGGGGAACTGGGGGGAATAGCATGATCCTCCCGCGCGCCACGTCCCCCTGGCGAAACTCCTCACTGTTAGGTGAAAAGAAGTGGCTGGTGACTCCACATATATCGGAGGAGGCATGTGGTAGTCTGCAGCCCTCCCCGGATCAGCAGAAGGGGTTGGAGCAGCAACCAGGACAGCGCGGAAGAGTGGGGTGATTGGCCAAGTACAATTGGGGAGAAGAAGGGGGGGAAATCCAAAAACTGCAGCATAATACATACATGGACAACAGCAGACACGCCGCATATTATCACAAACAATACAGTTACACAATGCCAGAAACAAACATATTATGCACAATTAGTGGAAATGATAGTATGCTTGCTGAGCAATGTGATGCCCTGATAATTGGAGCACACCCTCTGGTCCCCTTTTTTGAATATGGGAACCACCAACCCAGTCTGCCACTCCACAGGTACTGTCCCCGACCTCCACGCGACACTGAAGAGGCGTGTCAACCAAGACAGCCCAACAATGTCCAGAGCCTTCAGCATTGCAGGGCAAATCTCATTGACACCTGGCACCTTGCCACTGAGGAGCTTTTTAACTACCTCAGAGACCTCTGCCAGGGATATGGGTGGGGCTTCCCCTGAGTCTTCAGACTCTAACTCCACCACTGAGGATGTGTTAGTCGGGTTCAGGAGCTCCTCAAAGTGTTCTTTCCACCGCTCAACAACATCCCCAGTCCGGGTCAACAGTTCCCCTCCCCAGCTGAACACAGCCTGAGTCAAGCCCTACTTCCCCTTCCTGAGTTGCCGGATGGTTTGCCAGAACTTCCTTGAGGGCAACCAAAAGTCCTCCTCCATAGCCTCGCTGAACTCCTCCCACACCAAAGTTTTTGCTTTCGCGACAGCCCTTCTGGCCTCCCAGTACCTGTCTGCTGCTTCAGGAGATCCCTGGGCCAGCCAAGTCCGAAAGGCCTCCTTCTTCAGTCTGACGGCTTCCCTCACCACCAGTGTCCACCAGCGGGTTCTCGGGTTGCCACCTCGACAGGCACCGATGACCTTTTGACCACAGCTCCTGCCTGCCGCATCTACAATTCACCCTTTGCAGACACGTCACAATTATCACGTGACGAGGGAGACTGCACCATGACGGACGGCAGTAAGTGATAGACCGGACAGACGGAAGGAAGTGATAGACTGGGAAATTCAAAAGCGAACAACAAAAACAAACAAAATATTGCAACGGATGAGTAGCTATTATAGTTTAAATTTAAGTGATGGCTACCAATAGTCAGAGTAATGTTGTGGAGTTGTCCTGTGAAGTGAGTCACCTTTTAGGACGGCACAAAGAGCGATATGTGGAGAAGCTAGCGATAGCAGGGTTAGCTACCAACCCGTACCTTCTTCCTACCAATGTGTTCACGGATCTAGCAAAATCGTCCAGTCTGCCCGAGTTCAATCCACACGATCTGTACCACTATGTTACCAACTGAGTGTCCCCATACACAGGTGCTGACCTAAAAGCATACAAAAGTCTGGATGCTTACCAATTCTTTGTAGCTGGTTGGGTTACAGAATCGCAGTGCTACGCTCACAGCAGGGGGATGTACCTCATAATGGCAAAGGTAAGACATAGCTAGCCAGCTGTGTATGTTTTTAACCTGTTTCCCCTAGGATGCCATCAAAACTCAAATCGACTGTAACCAAAAGCAGCTCATACTTTCCTTGCCATTTCATAGTAGGTTACAGTCTTGCCATCTAGCTAGCATTGGGGTCATTCCATAGAAAGTGTTAAGTTTGAGTCCACAACATTCAAAGGGGACAAGGAGGCATAGTAAAACTGTCAGTAATGTTTTCAGTGTCTGAAGCCACTGATTCAAGGGTACTGCATGAAGCATGAAGCAAAATACAATTAAATAATAAATATACAATTTGTATATTTTTAGCTGTTTTTGTTAAATTACAATCATTTTCTCATGTCCACTCTGACCATTTCTCACATTCATGTAAGGTAACACTTAAAAAATATCACATAAATCTCAGACTTGGTCACCCATAACTCAATTCATAACTCAACGTTAACCAGTCTTGAGAAGGGCTAGTTAGCTAGTAGCTAGCCCTTCTCACGACTGGTTATGCATTAGCTAAACAAACTCAAGTAGGGTTTGTTTACTAGTAACGATGCTAGCTAGTAGCTAGCCCTTCTCATGACTGGTTATGCATTAGCGTTTAGATTTTGTTTTGACGCGACTCTAACTAACGTAGTTTAGGTTACATAACTTAGAAAACGTTATATATGAAACTTACCTCGTAAAAAATGCTCACTGCAGATCCGGGAGTATTTGGACGGCTGCCAGTCCTCACGATTGATAGCAGCTATCCAGCGCCGTCTTCTGTCGGCATCAAAAGGTACCCTGTAAAAGACTAGATTGAGCTTACAGCCTTGCCCGTTGGCACACTGCACGGCACAGCAGGAAATCACTATCGTACCGTAAAAGTAAAATAAAAACTAGCTTCAAACAACGAAATGTCGAACTATAGCTAACATGCCTGCTTGTCTTAAATTTGACGTCCAAGTCTTCTGCCGTCCGTCATGGCGTTCATATTCCCCACGAGTGGGACGTGACGTCACGTGCAAAGGGTGAATTGAAGCTTTGAACATGGCCATTTAGACTCCGTGTCCCCAGCCTCCCTCGGGATACATGAGAACTTCTTCCGGAGGTGGGAGTTGAAGACCTCACAGACAGGGGCCTCCGCCAGACATTCCCAGTTCACCCTCACTACACGTTTGGGTTTGCCAGGTCTGTCCGGCAGCCTCCCCCGCCATCTGATCCAACTCACCACCAGGTGGTGATCAGTTGACAGCTCTGCTCCTCTCTTCACCCGAGTGTCCAAAACATACGGCCGCAGATGTGATGATACGACCACAAAGTCTGTCATCGATCTTTGGCCTAAGGTGTTCTGGTACCAAGTACACTTATGAACTACCTTATGTTCGAACATGGTGTTTGTTATTGCCAATCCATGACTCGCACAGAAGTCCAATAACAAGGCACCGCTTGGGTTCAGATCAGGGAGGCTGTTCCTCCTAATCACGCCCCTCCAGGTTTCTCCATCATTGCCCACGTGAGCGTTGAAGTCCCCCAGCAGAACTATAGAGTCCTGAGGCAGAGCCCTATCCAGGACACCACCCAGAGACTCCAAGAAGGCCGGATACTCTGAACTGCTATTCAGTGCATAAGCACACACAACAGTCAGAGCCTTTGCCCCAGTGACTCGCAGTCGTATAGAGGCAACCCTCTCATTCCCCGGGGAGAACTCCAACACAGCGGCGCTCAACCAGGGACTTGTGAGTATCCCCACATGTGCCCGGCGCCTGTCACCTTGGCCAACTCCGGAAAAGTAATGAGTCCAGCCCCTCTCCAGGTGTTTGGTACCAGAGCCCATTCTATGTGTGGAAGTGAGCTCAACTATATCTAGTTGGTACCGCTCCACCTCCCGCACCAGCTCAGGCTCCTTCCCTGCCAGAGAGGTGACATTCCACGTCCCAAGGACACGCCTCGGTCCCCGCCTTTGCCTGCCGCCCGGCCTGCATTGCACCCTACCCTAATGCTCATCCCCGCATGTGGTGGGTCCACGGGGTGGTGGCTCCATGTTGTTTTTTCAGGCTGGGCCACCAGACGCTCACTGGCGAGCTCCCCTCCCAGGTCTGGCTCCAGGAGGGGGCCCCGGTTTCCCTTTTCCGGGCGAGGTGCTGTAACTCTGCTGGTGTAAATTCATTGGGGTTTTTTGGGAATCGCTCTTAGTCTGGCCCCTCCCCTGGGACCAATTTGCCTTGGGGGACCCTACCAGGGGCTATTGCCCCCAACAACACAGCTCCCAGGATCACCAGGACACACAAACCCCTCCACCACGTTAACGGACGATTCTCGGAGGAGCTCTCTGGGAAGTCTACTCTAGGGTGCTCGGTGGGTGACAAGGTTGTCCATTGTCTCCGATTATGTTTGTGATATTCATGGACAGGATCTCAAGGCGCAGCCAAGGTGAGGAGTGTGTCCGTTTTGGGAATCTCAGAATTGCATCTCTGCTCTCCGCAGATGATATGGTTTTGTTGGCTTCATCAGAACGCGACCTCCGGCGCACACTGGGGCAGTTTGCAGCTGAGTGTGAAATGGCCGGGATGAGAGTCAGCACCTCCAAGTCTGAGGCCATGTTTCTCTACCGGAAAATTGTGGATTGCTCCCTCCGGGTTGGGGATGAGTTGTTGCCCCAAGTGAATGAGTTCAAGTATCTCAGGGTCTTGTTCATGAGTGAGGGTAGGATGGAGCAGGAGATTGACAGATGGATTGGTGCAGCATCAGCAGTAATGCGGACATTGTACCGGACAGTTGTGGTGAAGAAGGAGCTGAGCCGAAAGGCAAAGCTCTCAATTCAATCTTCATTCCAATCCTCACCTATGGTAATGAGCTTTGTGTAGTGACCAAAAGGGTGAGATCGCGGATACAAGCGGCTGAAATGAGTTTCCTCCGTAGGGTGTCTGGGCTCAGCCTTAGAGATAGGGTGAGGAGCTCGGACATCCGGAGGGAGCTTGGAGCAGAGCCGCTGCTCCTTCGCATCGAAACGAGCCAGTTGAGATGGTTCGGGCATCTGATTAGGATGCATCCTGGGCGCCTTCCTTTGTAGGTTTACCGGGCACAGCCAACTGGGAGGAGACCCCGGGGTAGACCCAGAACTCACTGGAGGGACTACATGTCCAATCTGGCCTGGGAACGCCTTGGGATCCCCCAGGACGAGCTGGAGGGCGCTGCTGGAGAGAGGGACGTCTGGAGTGCCCTACTTAGCTTGCTGCCACCGCGGCCTGACCCCCGGAAAAGCAGCTGAAGATGAGATGAGATGCGATAGTATGCTTGCCAAAGGTGTGTGAGGAGGGGACTACATACATAGTTATCATATCAAGCCAAGAGCCCACGTCAAGACAAGCACATATGGTGTAGCTGCACTGCAGAACATGAACAGGCATAGAGTAGCAAAATGAAAATACAAAGTAGATGAATATTTCCACACGTCTGAAAAAACAGGCAAATTAAACTGTCAAGTGCAAGTAGAAAAGGGCTTGATAGTGGTGGGTACAGGAGTAATATAGTAAAAGCCAATTCATATTCATAGCACAGTACACTATGCTATGGAGGTAGGCCTCCGGGAGGAAAGACTTTTGACTTTTCTTGAAGGGATTAAGCGAGTCAGTAGCTCTGCCGGAGATCAGGAGTTTGTGCCACCATTTTGGGGCCAGAAAAAAGTCTGAAGCGAGAGAGGAGACAGATAGTATAACCTGCCAGAGGTAGGAGGAAGACGTCAAACTGGGCTATACGGTCCATAATACACACTAGTGCTGCACAATTTGGTGAAAAAGTCATATTGTGATTACTGTAGACAATATTGCGATCACGATATCCATCCATCCACTATCTGAACCGCTTATCCTGCTCTTCAGTCCTCAGGGTCGCGGGGATGCTGAGGCCTACCCCAGCAGTCATTGGGCGGCAGGCGGGGAAACACCCTGGACAGGCCGCCAGGCCATCACACAGGGCCGACACACACACCTAGGGACAATTTAGTACGGCCGGTTCACCCTGACCTACATGTCTTTGGACTGTGGGAGGAAACCGGAGCACCCGGAGGAAACCCGCGCAGACACGTGGAGAACATGTAAACTCCACACAGAGGACGGACGACCCCCCCAAGGCTGGACTACCCCGGGGCTCGAACCCAGGACCTTCTTGCTGTGAGGTGACCGCTATAATAAACAAATCTATACACACACAAATAACACAAATTTGTCGTGTTGCCGCGACATGTAGCGACCTTCATTTTGCATGTTTTACACAGTACCTGTTGCTGCTCAGTGTCGCCGAACTGGAATCCAAAATATCGCCATATAACAGAGGGGTTTTTTTTGTTTCTAGTTTCTTTTTTGCCACCATTTCATCAGCGTTAACCCGCTCGTTGTCACCGGCATCCATTTCTTTCCCCCCTTCTTTCTGGTCTGCACACGGCGCACCGGGTAGTCATGTGACCGCAGACTGTACTGCGTCACTGCCTAACCAGAGGCTGATTGGTCAGCTCTTAATTAGGGGCGTAGATATGCAGACTTCGCAGTCTTCCGCTGTTATATAATAGCACAGAGT
The DNA here is from genome assembly GCF_029633865.1 of Lampris incognitus. Lineage (NCBI taxonomy): Eukaryota > Metazoa > Chordata > Actinopteri > Lampriformes > Lampridae > Lampris > Lampris incognitus. The sequence goes on along the minus strand of NC_079223.1, from coordinate 43,510,466 downwards.
GACGTCACGATTGCGATTGGATTAATCGTGCAGCATTAGTACCCGCCATAAGGGAGTCGGCTTCCATACGGGGGACACTAGTCCCATATTCCCACGGACGGCTCTGTCGAGGAGTTCACCGTTCTCGTCCTATCCAGCTGTTCTCCGTTGTCTTCCTGTGGGGCTTGTGATCTTTGAGCTTTCTATTTTAAACTTTACATCTTTACATCTTTTTTAATTCTGCACAGTAGAGGTGTTGACCGTAGCCTCTCGTCGCTGGCGCCTTTCCCGCTGACCTCGTGGTGGGACCGATAAACAAAACGTCTTGCCATCATTTCTAATGGCTTATTGATCCCACCCTTGCAGAGATGGCTACATCGTCTGCTTAGTGGGCCTGTGTCAAAAGATCAGCCACGTTACATTACCGTCGTTCACCACCGCATCCTGCACGAAATACTCCACATGGCCTCGATATTGTAGTACTGGCTGTAGGGCAGCTAGCTACTGGCGTGTAGGCGCTGGGAGATAATGATGTGAAATAGTATATATAGTAGACACAGACATCACATCACTTTCTTATTTCTAGAGCTCAGGCAAATTATTCATTACACATTATATACACATATATATACACATTACTTGTTACTTATGTTCATTACACGCAAGCTAACAGTAGCTAAAATAAACCGAATTGTTGGTCTACATTGTTGGTTGAACGCTTGGTTGAGACAAACCTTTGACCTTTCTCGTCCTGGCGGCACACGCTGTGAGCTAGAGAGCCAGGAGAACTTCCTTTGTTCCGGGTACCCATCCGCCTCCATCCCCCCATCCAGCTCTTTCTGTCTCGGGCGTCTCGGCAGGATAATCAGCCGTTCTCCAGCGAGGGGATTCCTGCACAGGAGTGCATGTGGCCGGCCCTGCGGAAATTCATTTTTTGGTTTAATTTCAGGCCTATTGATCGTGGAGCGCTTTATGGCGGTGTGACATCCATAATCACAACAACAGTGTGACAGCGGGGATAAATAATGCAGCGGAGGCAGGCAGCGAAGGAGAGATGGAAGGCTGGGAGGAAAAGGAGAACCAGAGAGAGGAAGAACCTTGTTGCATCACTTCTCGCGTTCTGTATTAATTACAGAGTGACACCCTCCCACCATAACACCCCCCCCCCTCCAACACCACCACCACCACCAACACCTCCCTCTCACCTCCCACCACCACCTGATTGATCTCTCCTCAGCGGTCATAAATTAGTTTTCTTTCCAAACTCATCTGAAATCTGTTTGTTTAAGCATGCATTAAGGATAGGAGCGACCAGGCTACAGTAATTAGTAAAGCTACTGTAATATCTGGGATTATTATGATTATTGGAGCAGAATTAATTTCGCAGCCATAGAAGTCACAAGCGGCCAAATGCCGCAGATCATGAATCAGACTTTTTGCATACCCTAACGTTGCAATGGAGCAATGCTACTTATGAGTAAATGAATCTAAACGAGCCCTGGATGGGTAGCGACAAGCTAAATTTAATGGATAAAATATTTATATCCTACAAAATTCACACCGTGACCCAAGGTTACCCTGGGTGTGAATGTTGACTTATCAAAATCAGCCGACCAGCGTACAGAAAAACATATTTGGATTCAAATCTGATGCTTTGATGTGGTATTCATGGAAATATGCAAAGTCACATTCATATAGGCCTGGTGTAAAGTGATTTATTTTTGAGCCCTCTACAGAGAGCAGAAACACTCGGGCCTGTTTGAGTTGGCCAGCAGAGAGAGCCAGCACCAGTCCCATGCAGCGGAGCAGAAACGTCCAGCTGAGCTGGTTTGGGCCGGCAGAGGCCAGAACATGGCGGGTGCCGGTCCCCCACCTCCCACCCGACCCATCCGGCTGCATATATAACCCAGGCTATAAACAGTGACACGTGTCAGTGTGTACCTCACCACAACCCCCACTGCTGTGTTTTCTCACCGTAGCCCCAACAACCGATACAACTAAAAGTGACCTTTCTTACTCAATATTGAGTCAAATAATAATAATGATCGTAATAATACAGTCTGGCAAACAGTAGCACCAGTGATGCAGCAGGGCAGGAGAGCACAACCCCCCCCCCCCCCACACACACACACACACACACACACACACACCTTACTGTTGGAAGCTGATTTATTTATTTGAACATAGGTGGAGGAGTCATTGTCATAACCCCCCCCCACCTCCACCCTTCACCCCTCCCCAGATACTGATGAGCGCTTATATCCATGAGCTCTTATATAGCAGTCTCTGTATCTCATTCAAGGAATGACATCGTGTAGCACATACTGAAGAGGCCAGAACTTTTAGAGTATCTTGGAGGGGAGAAGTGTCCAAACCACACAGTTTATCCACAGGGGTACCTCAAGGGTCAGTGCTTGGTCCCCTCCTCTTCTCAATATACACCTCCTCACTTGGTGCAATCATCCACTCCCATGGTTTTTCATACCATTGCTAGGCTGATGGGACCCAGCTCTTCCTATCATTCCCGCCAGATGACCCCACAGTCTCGGCACGGATATCGTCATGCCTTGCTGATATCTCTGCATGGATGAAAGAACGCCACCTTCAGCTTAGCCTATCTAAGACTGAGCTCCTTGTCATCCCAGCCAGCCCATCCTTACAACAACAGATCAATATCCAGCTCGGATCAACCCAACTCATGTCCACAGTCTACCCGAAACCTGGGTGTCAGGATTGATGATCAGCTAACCTTTAAGGTTCACATGGCCTCGATTGCTCGGTCATGCTGATTTGCCCCGCACAACATCAGGAAAATTAGACCCTACCTGTCTGAGCATGCAGCCCAACTCCTGGTACAGGCTTTTTGCTATATCACGCATTGATTACTGCAACTCCTTAGTGGCAGGTCTCCCTGCATGCACTTTCAAACCTCTGCAAATGATCCAGAATGTGGCGGTGCGTCTGGTCTTCAACCAACCCAAAGCAGCACATGTCACCCCGCTGTTCATATCCCTCCAGTTGCTGCCGGCATCAAATTCAAAACCTTAATGCTCACTTACAAAACAACAATTAAAACTGCTCCTGCCTACCTGAACTCCCTCATTCAGGTCTACACTCAGTCCCGCTCACTACGCTCTGCCAATGAAAGGCGCCTGGCACTTCCGCCACAACGGGGCCCTAAGTCACTAGCCAGACTCTTCTCTTCTGTTGTTCCACGGTGGTGGAACAAGGTACAAAACTCCATTTGATTCACTGAGTCCCTCTCCATCTTTAAGAAGAAGCTAAAGGCCCAGCTCTTTCTCGAGCACTTTCACACCTGATGGTATTAATCCATCCATATATAAAATCGCTTCTATGCACCCTATGCATTGACTTGACTTGACTGCCTGTTGACACCTAGTATATGTCCTATCGGACTTGAACCTAGTTTCTTTTACACTTACTTGTGTTGTCGCCTCCTGGCGAGATCCTTGCTTGTGTTGCATTAACTCTCAGATGTACTTCGCTTTATAAAAGCGTCTGCTAAATGAAATTGTAAATTGTAAATTGTGTGCGCGAGCGTGTGTGCGTGCGTGTGTGCGTGTGTTGCAGCGGTGGCTGGAGCAGGAGTTAATTGTTTCACGTCCTCGGCGCCTGGGGAGAGTTTCCAAGCCCGGTGTCTCGACTGTGCCTCGTCGACACGGGCAGCGGTTAGTCGGCGCAGACTGGCCCGCCGCCACCACGGGTGCAGAATGAGCAGAATGAAACGTGACCTGCTAGCAAAACTGTTTGCTTGTTGGCGTTACGGTTGAGTGCCGCCGAGAGTGAACTGTATAACAAGGCTGCACACCACTGGTCCACTATGGCCATTTGTATGTGAGGCGCCCCCAACCCCCCCGTCCTCCATCATCTCTAGTTAGGGCCAGTAACCCTATCGTGGACGCGAGCGGTTCAGCATTTCTTATCTGCGTGCCCTTGGAATACACGCCCATTGATATGCCACCTTGACTCTATCTTCATGCCAAGATGCTTCCAATTATGCGAGCCGCTGGAGTGAGGCGGAGCGTGGGTCTCTTATGCGATGAAAACTGGCCCATAGTTAATGCGATCCTGCTACTTTTCCCCCCCGACAGGAATGATTTTCACACACACGGGGGGGGGTATGAAGAACAGCTCCCCCCCCCCCCCCCACTTACCATCTCACAACTTCCTCTGAAGGTTTTGCGAGTCCCATAAGGGAAACTGAGCTGATTATTAGATGGGCGCTTCACCGGGGTACCTCTGCCACGAGCTTAAGTGTCCGTTATACTGTACAGTTCAATCCGTCATGCCGTAGGGAAATTCCCCAATACATTCATCACTGTTTTATCTGGCCCCGTTTGGGACAAGCACAAATCACCGCCTGGGCGCTAGCGCCACGGAAATGCATCGCTCATTTCCCAGAAAACACGTCCCGCGCTCTATGCGGTACTTCCGGCTCGGGTTTGGGCAAGGTTTCCCGACCAGAATTTGCCGGTTTGATAAGCTTTCTGAGACCCTGGTTACCGGAGGGGAATATATTGTAACGTGCATGGATAAGAAGACACGCTGGCCGCTGGCTCGCGGGCCTGACGCTTTAGTCGAGCGGTTAGCGATGTCTCCTGCGGTGCGGGCGACACGGGTTCGCTTCCCGGCCGCGGCACTTCCTGTGCTTGCGTTGTCCCCCCGAATTCGCTACAATATTGCTTGAAAATGTTTGTGATAAAAGTGTAACATCTCGTCTTCGTGTGGCTTGTCCAAACCTACTCTCGAATCTGCCAGTACAGGATGCTCTTGTTCTTCTTCTACTCCTCTTTACTGTGCGGCAGGAAAAACAACCATTGCTAGCAGAAGAAGAACAGGAGCGTCCATACCCAGATAGCGTCCGGATGTGGGCCATTTCAGGCAATGATGTGGCACTGATGGCCTTCTTCTGGCCCTGACAAAATGGATGTGAGCCTGAAGTGGCCCACATGTATAATAGCAAATATGGCCCAAATATGCCAAATCAAATGTGGGCCTTTTCTGGCAAAGATGCGGTGCTCTCAGCAACATGTGGTCTGGATGTGACCCTGAAGTGCCCCATGTGGTAAATAGTGAACATGGCCCAAATATCACAAAACAAATCTGGGCCATGTTTGGCAAATATGTGGCACATGCAGCATTGCTATGGCTTGGTTCTGGCCCAGATCTGGCAAACAGGAGCAGACCGCCCAAGTGCCATCATTCCACGCGGTATGTGGGCCGGATGAAGTGTCGGGTGTGGGACGGGTCCGGGCCACAGCAGTTTTGCAATCTGGGTATTGAGCGACGCATATGAAAGTGGAGTACAACAAGCCACACAAATGTGAGATTTTCTACTTCTCTAAACGATTTCTCGCCAAATGTTTCGCCCGGGTAACAGAAAAGGGTTGAAGGATTTCAGAGAGCTTAAGGGATTCACAAATTCGCAAAGCGAGTTTCCCAGGCTATTGTCCATGGGGACCAGCACCCACGCAATGGCTTGTGCTCATCCAACACAGGCCAGTGATTTATTACTCTGCCCTCACCGGTGTTTCTCCTCTCTCTCCTCATGCTGGTTCAGCTCCAACCAGAGAGCCCGTCTCCAACATCCAGCCAAGGTGGAGCCACCGCGTGACCGTGAGACGCATCCGACCTTTGACAGACAGCAGGCCGTGACTCAAGTGAAACGACGGGGCCCTGCGTTTGACAGCAGCCAGGAGGAACGAGGAAGAGAGGAGATGAGTGATGGCTCCGGCGGAGAGGGTTTTACGGGTAGTGCCTGGGAGAGTCCGCACCCGCCATTGAGTGAATTGTCAAACATAACTCTTGCTTCCGACGTCTGCGCTTCCATCAGCTCTTCAACTCGCCATCTGTTTCTTTCCTTCCTCCTGTCCACCGATGAAACCCCGGGATATCTGCACACACATGAGCTCTGGTGTGTCGTGTCACACGCGCCATGCTCGCATAGAAGACACATGACGTGCGGTTCCGATATGTCTGGCTTGTATAGACGTACGATGTCTCATAAACGTGTTTTCCTGCTGCCGTCAAAAGTTTCCATCAGCGCAGTTCCCTTCGTGTCCAGTAGAGGGCAGCACTTCTTTACTTAATCTGCTCAGAGCGGCAACCGCGCTTTACGCTTTGTTGCGGCAGAATAAGTAGAAAATGGAGAGAGGGACTTCTCTAAATCTGCTTTGTGTGGCAATACAAAGTTAGAGGACATGTCGACCTGAGTTCAACTCCCTCATTCTCTCTCTCTCTCACCCCCACCCCCCCCTTCTCCACCACCCACCCACCCACCCCCTTTTTTTTGTTGAAACTCTTATGGAAATGGACACAGTTCAGACTATAAGGAGGCCCTTCGACTCAAAGATGATCCATCAAAAATATGAATGGCACCATTTTCCAAAAAAGATAAAAATCTTGGCTACCTTGCTCGGTACTCATTTCTTTTTCTTTTTTTCCCCCTCTCTCTCGCTCGCTCTCTTGCTCGCCCTCCCCCCCTCTCTCTCCGCCCCTCTCTCTCCCCTTCTCTCTCTCTCTCTCACTCTCTCTCTCTCTCTCTCTCTCTCTCTCTCTCTCTCTCTCTCTCTCACCATCTCCTCTTCACTCCCAGCTCCCCCTTCGTCCCCCCGTGTGTATGTGTGTGTGTGTGTGTGTGTGTGTGTGTGTGTGTGTGTGTGTGTGTGTGTGTGTGTGTGTGTGTGTGTGTGTGTGTGTGTGTGTGTGTGTGTGTCTCCCTCTCCTCTACTGCTGCTCCACCCTATAATCACCCCGGTTCATGGCTCTCATTTGAAGAGGTATATATAGCAATAATTGTCAGGGTGCAGTGCTGAGACTGGGCAGAGCATGTGTGTTCTCTCACAGGGCTGTTTGCAGTAAATCTCATCGAGGAACTGAGGGATGAGGGAGGGAAGGCCGCTCCAACCCCACTGCAAACGTGCGCGCACACACGCACACACACACACACACACCTCTGAGGACATGGACCTGCACACACACACAGATACACAGGACTACAGATATTACACGTTCACTAAGATAAGGTGAACGTGGAAAAATGCTTAAGCAAGGTAAACAGATATGTAGAGTTTGAATTATAACCCGCGTGCGCTCTCTCTGGTTCTCTGTAAATAGGCAAAACGTGATATTTAACGATTAACTCCCAAACTGGATGTTCCGTATGCCTTCCTCTCAAAAGGATGGTAAAACTACGCAAATATGGTCATTACTGTGCTGAGTGTCTATCAGTAAACAGTCTTCACAGGTGACGAGTTAGGACCGGGGGGGGGCTACCAGGGCCCAGAAAAAGGGGGGGGAGGGCTCGAGAAGCCTGGAATTAAACGTTTGTTTTGGTTTGCAAATTTTATTTCTAACCAATTAGTGTCATATCTTCAGTTAAATTTGGCTCAATACATCGGTTGAGGGACGTAAAGAAAATAGTGGAGGCTCTCTGAGGCCCCTCTCGTCCCCCTTACAAAAAGGTGCAAAATGGTTTAGTCCGCCCCTCACGAGCGTCTCTCAATGCAGCTCATCTAGTCCTGTCGCGAGGGACTGCTGATACAGGCTCAAGCACAGGGTCATGTCTTTCCCAAAGAAAGCAAAATCTGAGTTCCAGAAAAGAAAAGAAAAAAAGGGAAGGGAGAGAAGGCAAAATGAGGGAAAACAACCGTTGAGTAATTTCTTTCAAAAGAGATGTGAGCTGGGAACTTTTAAGAGAAAGGTGGCTAGCTAACTCCTACTACCACAGCTAGGTAGCAGCTAGCTAGCTAACTATTAACTCCTACTACCTGAACACAGTAGGAGTTAGCTAGCTAGCTAGCTAGCTAGCGCTGTAACACACGCAGTATTGTGTATTTATCAGCATCACAGCTACGATGTCATATGAAATTATATCTGTGAACATTACCTAGCATAATATGAAACACATGGCCCTCAGTTTCAGAAACAGCCACAGGGAGGGGAGCAGCAGCAGGCCCCTCATCTCCTGATGATCATGTTACTAAGGATGTGAGACAAGGTGAGCTCATAAAGTGGCACTGACATCTAAAATTCATTCCAAGCAATTATTTGTTAAAGTAGGTTAATGTACTGTAATTGTAAATAATATACAGTATGCTAGAACTCAAAAAAGTGACGTGTGCGAGACAAAAGAGGAAAGGGGCTCACAGAGACTGCTTATGTATAGGGCCCAGAAGCAGTGGCGCCCCCAAGGGGTGCCCCCAAGGGGTGGCCAGGGGTGGCCACGGCCACCCTGATACTATCCCTTGCCCCCCCCCGCTGGCCCCCCCAGCCACGAGTCGCATATGCAGAATATGCTTCTGATTATGCATAATATGCTTCTATCTGATATTTTACATTAGGTGCTGTTCATTTAAATCAATAAAGTATATTTTTCTTAACTCTCATATTGACAGTTTTCCACTAGGCTATACAGTATACTACATCAGCATCATGGAATTCCCGAAATTCAGTCATGGCTTTTGGTTTTGGTGTGCCACCCCAAGATTTTCAGTGGCCCCATTTGCCCCCCCCCCCCCCTATGAAACATTTCTGGGGGCGCCACTGCCCAGAATTTTGTGCTACACCCCTGGTAAGGACCACGTGTCAACCAGCCTGCGTATTTAGCGTGAACAAACGGACACGTGCACGCACGTGCACAGAGAACCAGTGGAGTCAGTGAAGGATGAACGTGAATACGAACGAGCGCTCTCATCAGCTTCTCGTTCTGGGCACCAGCGCACCTAAACATCCCCAAATGTCCTAAAGAGACGCTCGATATTTAAACACAGCACAAATATGTAGGCAGTAAAATGCGTGAATGCCAATTCATTTTAATCATCTTTTTTTTTTTTTTATATGGGTGTCAAATGGCTTCAAATGCAGACGTCCTTCAGACGCCGGTTAGCTCGAGCTCCGTCGCCATAGCGACTTCTCATGCCGCTCCGGGTAATTAACCACAGGACGTCGCTGTGTACAGGTGATGGGGAAATGTGTTCGCAAATGCAGTTTGCGAGTGCGTGTGTGTTTGCGCGCGCGCGCGCGCGTGACAGGGCGGAGGTCCCTTGTAAGTGGAGGGGACAGATCTGTCATTCAGAGAGGTGCACACAGTCTCCATTGTGCAGCGGTCTGTGGTCCCACCCCCACGGGCCGGGGTGGGGTAACACGGGGGCCTCCCAAATAAAAACACGTGCTGCAAACAGGAAGTGGCACTGTGGGGATAAAATGAGAACGGGAGTTTATGAACGCGGCTTGCGCTTGTTTTCTCCTCTCTCATTTTGTCTCGGTTTACTTATTTTTCTCTCTCTCACGTTCTGATTTCTATTGACAAGCATCCCACGGTGGCCTCAGTAAGTCCGGGATGCTGTGTGCCTTTATGTCTGGAATTATGTGTATGCATGGCCATAGGGACACAGTATGCTGACATTTGTGTATGTGTGCCAGGCCATGAAAGGTTGCGGAGTGTGTGTGTCTGTGTGTGCGTGTGTTTGTGTGTGTGTGTGTGTGTGTACACAATCTGCTAACCCAGGTGCTCTTCTTTCAAGTATTCCTTTCCTGTTTGCCCAGCAGCTGCTTCATCTCAATGTTGACTTGTGATTTTTTTCTCTCTCTCAGAGTGACCACTTCACAGCTCAGCTGTTTTCCTAATGGGCGGACCTGTCAGCGGCGATCAAATCACACTTTTGTTAAGAGTGTATTTTCCTTCCAGACACGGCTGATTACCGCACCCTCTTCTTTACCAGATTTGATATGCTAAAATCTAGTCATTAATTCCTGGATACTTGTGTGTGTGTGTTTTGGTTTCTGAAATAGTCTTGGCAATTTCTCCTTTCCCATGGGGGAAGTGTTTGCATGTGATTAAGTCACAGGAAAGCTAACAACTTGAAAGGGTTTTCTTTGGACAACCTGCACATTCCAGGAGACGCCCCCAAAAACAAGGTGCTACTCCACCGGTCGCTCCGGCTCTCCAGATCTCACCTCCTCCTTGGCCCGACTTCCTCCGGGGTAAGGAGGATGCCGTCTAGCTGCAGGATTAGTTGTCACAAATAAAGTTAAACAGGTGCGAGTAACTACACACCAGAGGCCCTGTTGCCTTCCGGGCACAGAGAACTCGTGTTTTCGGCTAACTTGAGCAACAAAAGAGGCGGGAGTCAGAGGACATCCTTGTATGTGATGGGAGTTTTATTGATTCACAGTAATGATGAATGAAGAAACTGGTCTTCAACTGATCTTCATCAGTGTCTAACCAGTTATTACCCCCCCCCAAAAAAAGAAGTGTTACTTTCCATACAAATAACACACAATGCAAGAACATGCAAATACAGACTGTTTGGTGCAAGGGTAGTAGTGACCTCACACAAATCTTCCTGCGTCATCCTGAACGTGTCACACCAGAAACACACTTCACATGACAATGAGATGTTCTTACTACTGAAGCTAGAGTCAAAGTCCCTGAGACCAAAACTTATTTGACTTTTCTACTTTCTGACTGTAGGAAAGCGCCATGTAGCGCACACTCTCAGTTTACATGCCACACGGCGTGGACCTAAGAGGAATACTGGTTTTCTAACTGGCCATAGAACAATATCCAAGTGCCATTCATTTGTATAGCATGGATACACATACAGTAATTACATGTGTGTGAGTGTGAGGAGTATAAACCGAGACACTGTATATGGGTTACTTAAGCTGTAGAAGAGCATAAAAAATTAAATAACACATAGAACAGACGCTGTTAATATGGCATTAACTGTACACGAGCACAAAAAAAACACATTATTAGATATTCCTATTAAACTGCTATCTCCATCTGATAGGTTTTCCATCTACAACTGTAATGTGATGCAAAAGCGATGGGGCTGACTGACACACCATTACGTTTTACAGAAACGTAGGTCCTGTGACTATTAAAGTTGATGACAAGAAGGTTTAAATGGTTTGTAAGGCTCCTTTATGGGCGTCAAACTGGGAGGGGCCCATGAAGGAGCCCAGAGGATGACCAAGGCCGTCATTTTGATAGTTTTGGATTGTCAAAGTTTAATAACTTTGTGGGGGGCGAAAAAGATACAGACCTGTCGCTTCCTGGATGCTCCTAAAATGGCGTATATTCGCATTAAAATTAGTTTTAGATCAATTGCACAAAAAAAGTTATGATAAGATCTATCTAAAACGACCGTGAGCGGTCAAAAAGACAGCTCGTAATTTGCGCATGATCGTGCGCGGCATGTCAGTATTTATGACGTGTTGGTCGCGTCATTTCCTTCGTGAAGTTCGTTGCTCTGTCCTAGAAACATGCTGGAGTTCTCCAGTGCAGAGAAATAGTCTAAATAGTCATTTCTTTCAATTTCGCTATTCACGTTCTACCAAGTCTCGCTGAAGTTTAAGTTGTTTAAAAATAGCATTATAGTTGTTAAAATGTTAATTTTGGTGTCAGTCGTTTCCTAACAGACATACTAACATATACAATGCATTAATATCTCAACTGGATATTTACTTTGACAGAATATAGAGTTTAAATACCGGCAGTCATTTTGACCGTCCATGGTCGTTTTAGGTAAGAGTGAAATCCAGCAAGGCAGCTCTCATGTTTGGGGCAATTTAGTGAAAAGAAAAAAACAAAAATCAAAAACAAAACAGTGACGTGTCCCGGGAGCCGTATGTTAGAAAATCACCTTGACGGGTTTACCCGCTAAGGACAGTACGGTAAACCCAGCAGAGGCGCTAACTGAGTAAATGAACACGCGTGGGCGGTTTGCAGGTGCCTGCTGCAGAGCAGAAGGGCTTACATCATGGCTTGGTGAGGCCTGCACACAGACGGCTCAGATTCAGCTGACATGTCGGGGAGTGGAGCACAATCCCAGCAGGCCAGGGCTAGACCGAAAACAGGATCATTGTTTACTGTGCCGGAGAGCCACCCCAAGCATTTATTTTTTTCTCCCAGACAAACATGTTGTTGTTCTCTGGAGGGGCCGAAAATGCCAGTTTGCGGTCTGGGTAGCGCTGGCTGCAGAACGGCAGCTGGGCTAGTAAAAACTGGGCGTCTGTGTCGACGGTACTCCATTTTCTCGTCTTTCTTTCCTCTCTTTCTCAATTGTATGAATGGGTGCGCTCCTCGGCACTCGTGTCGTGAGATAACAGCGGCCCACACTCGGCACGGCTGCAACACCAGGGCCAGTGTGGGAGCATGTAAAGTGCCTGGGGTGAAAGAGGAGCCAGAAGCTCCTCTCCCAGCCTGGTGCCTCGTTGTGGACCAGCCTCCTGCTACACATCCATCTGAAGACACGGCGGCGGCTCCTACCAGCCAGGTCGGCACTACCTTATGGAACTGACTTGTGGTGAACTCTGCAACAGCACCGTTATTTTAGCTGTGCTGGTGTTTGACGAGGGAATCACTTCTCATTCCTTAAACTGTGATGGTGTGTTTTTGGATTTCAGGATGGTATGTTGACTATCCCTTACTTCCTAGCGTTTCTTTGGAACATCTTGGGACCACGTTGGAAATAAGCGTTTTTTACTTTAACATGTTATCCCTTGGATTTTTGTGTCTGACCGTCCATAAAATCCATCAATCCATCAACCAATCAATCAATTAATCAATCAAAACTCTAAACATGCTCGGTCTTTCTTTTTCGGTTCCTGCCTCTCTTCCTGTCACCCTCTTTATCTTTCAACCTGGAATCTATTCATAACCCCCCCCCCCCGTCTCTCTCTCTGTGTCTCTGTCTCACTCTCTATGTAAAAGTCAGAAATATCTTTCCAGGTCCCCATAAGTAACAGTTCCATAGTGTTCCTGCAGACAGCTCATGCTATGGCCGTAACCCTAACCTTAACCATAACCCTTGGCCGAAGCCAAGCAGACATAATTAAAAGGCTTTTTATACGCTCTCGAACCCTGCGTGCCAACCACAATACTGTGGCTTTTCCAGGCCGGCTTTCACTCCCCAGCCCGCCCGAGGCCAGGGGGACTGTACGGTTGGCGCGTCCCTTTAACATTTCTGGAATAATTCAATGGCTTATTCATGCATTATTTTTCAAATTACGTCCTGTTAAGTGATGCGGTGTCGGCGGCAGGACAGCTCGTTTCTTGCAGAGGTGACGGAGGGGGTTCAGTACTGTAACCTGCAAGCAGACACACGTCAGCCACGTGTACAGAAAACTGTTCAAAAAAAATAAAATAAAGTGCTTCATTCCATGAAAATATCTGACCTCTCCTAAAACTGATTTAAGATGAGAAGCAAAAGCAAGAAGGCTTACGACATTTTGTTTTAAGTTAAGGATTTTCTTGTCATCGAAGCAACGCTAAAATACCTAATAAATATTCAAAACTATCAGAAACTGTTTGTACAACACTATTCCACTTACATATAATAAGGTTAATTTCACAACGTACAGTATCAGTGAGGAGCACCAGTATTAAAATGATGGGACAGCTTTGAACATCCACACACGTTACGATAAGGGTAGCATAATATCACGAAAGGAAAGAGACAGTTACAGCACCGCGAGGTACCGTGAGATTACAACGACTTTTTGTTTTTTTCTTTTGTGTTCGCTGCAGGATACCACCGGACTTCTTCAGGGTTCCAGATCTTCCGGATTTCTCTCCTTGCAGCGCGGCCTTGAGATTCCCCAGCATCACCGCTAGTTGTCTTTTCCGTTAGTGTACGTGACAGGTTAGTTTATAGTGACGTTAACACAACTCATACAAATAAACTTTGAATAGCTAAAAGTTAAGTTACTAGTAGTCCACATTCACAGAAATCAGTTTGAATCGATATCCAATTACCTCCAACTTAACTGGAGTAAGACGTGTGTTGAGCCCGCGTGGCGCCTGTTCCGCTCTCGTTGTCAGTGGCGGTGGAGGTCGAGAATGGAGTCTCTGCAGCAGTCTCTTCTAGGATGCGGTGCACTGTTGGTTGTGTAAACCATATTGGCCAAGGAGAGGGACACAGGCGCCATTGCTGTGTGTTCTTTTGTACTGTGGCTCCCGAGGCGGTGACCCCGGCCCATCCTGAGTAGTCCACAGACCCCCCCACGGGGAGGCCCTCCACAGGACGGCCTACACAAAGTTATTGGTGATCTGCCGCTGGTGTTCGAACAGATCCTCCGTCTCCGCGCTGTATGCGTCTCCTGCAGGGGGCAAAACCAAGAGAGGTCAGCACAGGTCAGTGTGAGGACGGCTGCAAAGGGGACGCTATCCTGCTTCTTAGAAGACAATGCAGAACAGGATTCAGAGGGTAGCTTGCCTCCACAATGTGACGTACTTTCAAGTAAAACGGGATATTAGGGCAGGACATAACAGAGGGAGGGATGAGATTTGATCCTTCGGAGTTTGATTGGATCATAATCCTGCAGACACGGGGAGAACATGCAAACTCCACACAGGAAGGACCTGGGACAGCCTGGGGTTCGGATCCAGGACCTTCTTGCTGTGAGGCAACAGTGCTAACCACTGGGCCACTGATGGCTGGCCACGTGGTTAGCACTGTTGAGGTAAATGAGCCAACGAGGTAAAAATGTCCATGTTCATTTCACGTTGTCTTAAAAGGGGCACCAGGGAACTGTTTTGCATCAACATTCATTTTGGCTGCACAGTGTGATGGCTATGGGAGGCATCCCAACAGACATCAGGACTGCTTTATGGCACCCACTTTTATAGCAATTTCACTTTCACCTCGTGTGTGAACATTGCTCCTCTTCTTCTGCGACAGTTTTTATTTTATACTATAGCTTATAAATAAATGCATACTAGTTGATGCTATGCTATGAAAAAGTCCCTCAGTCCCTAATGTCTTTGTAGGACTTATTGTTAGTCAAAGAATGTACAAGATCTCTGTTATAGATAACTCCAGTTTGACATGCAATGTGTGGTTTATTTTTTTGGGGGGGAGGGGGAATTTTCCCCCTTTTTCTCCCCAGTTGTATCCAACCAATCACCCCACTCCACCGAGCCATCCCGGTTGCTGCTCCACCCCCCCTGCTGATCCGGGGAGGGCTGCAGACTACCACATGCCTCCTCCAGTACATGTGGATTCGCCAGCCGCTTCTTTTCACCTGACAGTGAGGAGTTTCGCCAGGGGGGTGTAGCACGTGGGAGGATCACGCTACCCCCCCCAAGTCCCCCCCCCCGAACAGACGCCCCGACCAACCAGAGGAGGTGCTAGTGCGGCGACAAGGACACACACCCACATCCGGCTTCCCACCCACAGGCACGGCCAATTGTGTCTGTAGGGACACATGACCAAGCCGGAGGTAACACAGGGATTCGAACCGGCGATCCCCGTGTTGGTAGGCAACGGAATAGACCGCCATGCTACCCGGACACCTCGTGTGTGTTTTTTGTTTGAATTTCAGGGAGTGCATTGTTCTATGGACACTGTAGTGGATGAATATGGTCACACTTTCTATGAAGCTTGCATTTATAACGCCCTATAAGCATCTATAACGCCCTATAAGTGTAGTTATAAGTCATTGTAAGATTCATTATAACCATGTATATGCCCTCACAGCACCTCATAACCACATTTATGATACATCATGTCAATTCAAAACGGATTTATGCATTATAAATACGTCATCATTAGCCTGTTTATCAGTCAAATGTCATAATGCATCATAGCCAACTTGTTTTGCTGAGGTTTTGTAGAGATGCATAATGAGACTTCAGTGCTATTTCACAGTCTTCAGCCATAGCCGTTAGTCATTGTAATACACATTATAGGAACGTATGGGTGTTATAGAGGCAATAGATGCTTATAGGGCGTTATAGGTGCAAGCTTCATAGAAAGTGTTACCGAATATTGTAGTAAAATGAATCTTTAACACAGTTAAAAGTATAGTGAGCACAGTGTCAGTAAAAGAAATAGTCCATGTTGTAATATAAACAAAAAGGGGAGTCTAATCACAAAACCAGACCAAAAGACCAGAGTGCTGTTTTCACTGAGCTTTCAGTGAGTTTTTAAACACACTTGGTAGAGAAACTCTCTCATGGTTAACTACATGCAGGCCTCTGGCTATGATTTAAAAGGTGACTGTGGTTTTTTTAACCCCCCTCCATCACACTTGAAATTTGCCCCCTGGTGCTCAGTCAGACAAGGCAGGGAAACACTGACAGAGAGAGCTGGAAAACCAGACGGAAAATGCGGGTGCGTTTGTTTTACTCACCTGCGTGACATCCGTACATGTACACCCTGTGGCCGTCATACTTGCATCGACACCTCATGACGTTGTTCATGAAGTCAGACTCGGCCATGTCCAGCGAGGGGTTGACTTCCACCTGCAATGTGAAAGCATCACACAGGACCTGTGTTAGCACATGGGGAGTATCCTCTGAGCTTCACTGGCACAATGGAGGATCAGAGCGACCCCCCCCCTTTTTTTTTTCTCCACAATTGTATTCAGCCAATTACCCCGCTCTTCCGAGCCTTCCCGGTCGCTGCTCCACCCCCTCTGCCAATCCGGGGAGGGCTGCAGACTACCACATGCCTCCTCCGACACATGTGGGAGTTGCCAGCCGCTTCTTTTCACCTGACAGTGAGGAGTTTCACCAGGGGGACGTAGCACGTGGGAGGATCACGCTATACCCCCCCCCCCCGTTCTCCCACTCCCCCTGAACAGGCGCCCCAACCGACCAGAGGAGGCGCTAGTGCAGCGACCAGGACACGTACCCACATCCGGCTTCCCACCCACAGACATGGCCAATTGTGTCTGTAGGGACGCCCGACCAAGCCGAAGGTAACGCGGGGATTCGAACCATGAGACTGACACTTTTATTAGAAAACAGGTGGAGTTTATCGCTTCACTGTTCTTTCCTCCATCTAATACCTCTAGCTGGCCGGACTCAGGCAGAAACCTGGAATAAAGCGTGCCGTACACTCCTGTCCATACTACTGATACACAGATCAGTAGTATGTAAACTGTTAGAGGCCCTGCTATGAAAAATCACTCGGGGTTGTTATTGTTTTTATAGTCCGGTCACATCCATAAAAAGCTGGACGACTTTTCCATACAGTATTTCTGCTCGGGAAAAGTAAATATTCTCTCTCTCTCTCTCTCTCTCTCTCTCTCTCTCTCTCTCTCTCTCTCTCTCTCTCTCTCTCATGGGCTTTACATTGGAGGGACATCCAAGTAGGTCTGCAGGTCTGCAGCTGGACGTATGCAGACTCTACAACACGCTGTGGTGAAGACTCTGCTTTTACTAGCGGGGCGCACGCCACAAAACTCCCTGCTGCGTCTTTAAGGGAAGCCCGTCGTAAAGCTTTTTTTTTTTTAATAGCTCACATGGAGACTCGTGTAATGTAACAGAGACGCCCACACAGGACCAGATAACTCGTCGCAGAAGGGTTTGGTGATTTTATATCGCCCGGGAATATCGAGCGCAGAGGTACCGGGGGAAAAGCTCCTACCACGGCCAGTCGCAGAGGAACGTCTCCCCTCGCGCCGGCACCGGCTGATCCGATTAAAGCCGATAGACGGCGTGAGAGTCTGGTTTTGTGTGTCTGAAACGGGCCTTATTCTCAGAGCTACCACATATATTGTAGTAATAGTCTGTTATTTGCCCAGCAGCTCCATAACTGCTGATACAAACATTCTCTTAATCCGGTCTGGTGATAATACTGAGAAGCCATTTACTCTAATAGCCGCTCTGCAAACTGCTACACCCTCTTTAAGTACAAGTTGCAAACGGCTACAGAGGGAAGCAAGGAAAACTAAACACGCGCACAAAAAAAGAACATTTCAGCGAATGCACAGAAAGTGCGCAGAGAAACTGTCTCCTTATTTTTCAGAGCAAATTACAGTGTTGGACTTTAGTGCCCGAGCCTCTTAGCGGAGGGCCGGCGCAGCGGCGAAACGCGTGACTCGGTGAGAAAGTGGCCGCAAAAATAAAAACAGGGCAGGAGAAATTCCTCGGTGGCAAATTAGCCGCTCCTAATGGAAGGGTGGGGGGTGGGGGGCAATAGGTGCTGTTTGACTAAAGGGAAGGCGTATTTAAGTTGGGTAAGTGGTGTGTTTCATTAGCTCTGGGTGGCTCTCTGGATTCCTCCGTGAATCCCAGGACGAGGAACGTGGACCATCATCAGATAGCAAGGCAGCGCCCTGAAAGCCGCTTGTGTTTTCCACCGCAGCCATGGTGACTAACTACATGTTGATCTTTATATCTGCCCTGTCTGCCCTCTTTTTTCTTCTCAGGTCCGTTTGGTTATAAGCTTCTTTGTGTTGTTCTCAACTCATCCATCCATCCATACAGCCATCCATCCTTTATCCAAACCGCTTATCTGGCTCTCAGGGTCACGGGGATGCTGGAGCCTATCCCAGCAGTCATTGGGCGGCAGGCGGGGAGACACCCTGGACAGGCCGCCAGACCGTCACAGGGCCAACACACACACACACACACACACACACACACACACACACACACACACACACACACACACACACACACATCGTTCTCAACTCTCAAATTGTAAACTGGAGCCTGACTTTTGGATCTCCACAAACACATCCATCTCTCTCTGTCTGTCTCTGTCTCTCTCTCTCTCTCTCTCTCTCTCATTCACCCCTCTTCTCATTTTCCCCTTCCATGCCAGTCTTCCTCTATCATTCATTCCTTCTATCCACCCCCACACAGTGCATAGCTGTGGCAAGGTGCCACTTTATAATTATGTCCCGCTCAAATTCATTGAGAAAGGGAGATTTTTTTTACCCCCCCCCCTTTTCTCCCCAATTGTATCCGACCAATCATCCCGCTCTCTGAGCCATCACGGTCGCTGCTCCACCTCCTCTGCTGATCCAGGGAGGGCTGCAGACTACCACGTGCTTCCTCCGATACATGTGGAGTCACCAGCCACTTCTTTTCACCTGACAGTTGAGGAGTTTCGCCAGGGGGATGTAGTGCGTGGGAGGGTCACGCTATTCCCCCGAGTCCGCCCCCGAACAGGTGCCCCCGATCGACCAGAGGGGGCACTAGTGCAGCGACCAGGACACATAACCCACATCCGGCTTCCAACCCGCAGACACGGCCAACTGGGTCTGTAGGGATGCCCGACCAAGCCGGAGGTAACACGGGGATTCGAACCGGCGATCCCCGTGTTAGTAGACAAGGGAATAGGCCGCCGCATTACCCGGACGCCCAGAGAGAGGAAGATTTTGACGACGGCCCAGAGGGACTGAAACTTTAATATGATCAATAACTGTGATGCTGAGCAGTGTGTGGGATCTTCCTCCCTCAGGACTGGCGTGGTACTCTCCAACGCACCTGCATGTGAGACAGTTGGATGTGCTAACACTTTGGAAAAAGTCCGCTCAAAATTCCTCAATACACTCTCTAAAAATGTGCATTTCTGAACGGGTGTGTGTGTGACTGTGGGACGGTGTGACGTGCCCATTACGACCAAATTAAATAAAGCCGTCTGCAATAAAAACAGAAGTCCAATTACCAGCGGGCCAGATGGAGTGGAACCCCTCAGAGGGATTAGGTAGCGTCGGTAATTAACAGACAGTCAGTTATGCTGTAAGCCCTCTGGCATGGCTGCGAGGTAATTGGCAGCACACTAAGATCTGACAACTGCTGCATACTGCGGCATGCTGGGATTAGTAGTCTGAAAGGGACACGGGGGATAACGGGCGACAGAAACCTTGATGTGTTTTACTCTAGTAACCACAATGACACGACTGACTGACCTGGTACAAAGTAATGACAGACGTAGAGAGGGCTGCGGGGGGGGGGGGGGGGGGCAACTGTGCTGCTGAGATTTACGGCGGTCTGGATGCTTTCTGAATGTTCATCATGACGCAATGCAACACAACACAAACCCAACCAGCAGAAAAGGAACCACAACCTAATAGCCTGGAAATGTCTCTCTTGTCATTGACCATTCTCGGTTTTCTTTGTTTTGTTGCCATTAGAATAAAGTCGTTTGTTACTGGCTAATTGGGGAAGTAGCATGTGGGAGGATCACGCTATTCCCCCCAGTCCCCCCCCCCCGAAAAGGCGCCCTGACTGACCAGAGGTGGCGCTAGTGCAACAACCAGGATACATACCCACATCCGACTTCCCACCTGCAAACAGAGTCACTTGTGTCTGTAGGGCTGCCCGACCAAGCTGGAGGTTAACACGGGGATTCGAACCGGCGATCCCCGTGTTGGTAGACAACGGAATAGACCGCAACGCTACCTGCACGCCCTGGTGAATACATCTTCGAGTTGTGCAAATGACTGAAATGTATTTTCAGGAGGGGAGGACCTAGACGCTAGGAGTAAGGCAAAATGACCTCTGACCTGGAAGATGTAGTCTCCTGGCCGCACATCTGTCATATCGACCCACTGACAGTCGATGTCGTGGCGGTAGGTATCCCAGCAGCCCACAGAGATGCCCTGGTCACCCATGTTGTAGCAGGAGAACCGCTTCTGGAGTCCTGAAATGCACGTCGACGTTCATGACTTCATGAAAGCTCGCGTCGTATTCACATTTTTATTACTGTAAACAGTCAACACGTCCTCACACTGCACTATACTGTGCACAGACACTTTAATGGCAAAGGCGCTGAGCAAAATTTGATATTCACCGTTTCATCGTTTAATCAATAAGTGGGTGAAGAGTTAGAAAACGAAATACAATTGAAAATAACGGACAACTATGTGACGCTAATTCCAAAAGGTGACTGATGGTAAACACATGGATGAAAAACTCATTCCTTGTCACGGCCAGAGAGGCATTACATTTTATCAAGGGGTATAAACATTACCCTCGGGGCAGTAGGTGTCCTCCAGACAGAAGCTGGCCTTGTGTCCCTCTGCCACCCTGGTGCCATTTAGAGTCAGTAGGTCGTAATGTGTGAACACCTCGATGCTGTGGTAGTGCCTGGGACAACACAGGGGAGAGTCCAGACTGAGTGTACGTGTGTGTGTGTGTGTGTGTGTGTGTGTGTGTGTGTGTGTGTGTGTGTGTGTGTGTGTGCGCGTGTGTGTGTGTTCACCCTATCGGAACACTAGCTCCCTATGGCTCGTAGCCTAATGAGTTCACTTCACGAGCGTGAGCGTGGGTGTCACAGTAACACCTCTCACAGAAACCTGTTTTAGTGCCTGTTGGGTTTTTGTTGTTTCCAGTCATGCTTACCTCCTCCCAGTGAATGGCGAGCTTTGAAACACACACCCACACCCACACACACACACACACACATACACACATGCATGGCCATGATGTGTTGTTGGAAGAGATTAACTGGGGCGGGCTTAACCGTGGTTTACCCTGTCCTTTGTACAACGCCTGGCCTGTGAAAGCCCGACCGGTTCAGCGGTCATTTCCACAGATCCTTGGTGCAGACAGCTAATGAACCCGGAGAGACAGCGACGGCGTTCTAGGCAACTGCACTTTGACACGTTTCACACAGCCGACAGTGTGGACCACAAACAGCTCCTTCTTGTCTTATGACGACAGACCCCAAAAGTGCTCTCGTCATCCGACGAAGAACGACCTGACCTGAGGGGGAGCATTCCTGAGGAGAAGCGTGAGCTGTGTTAAGAGGAGACCTGAGGGGCGATATAAGGTGTATGTCAAGAGTAACCAGTTAAACTTGCCAAGGAATAGACAATGGACTCTTATGTGCAGGACCTCAAACAGCTCCTTCTTGTCTTAGGACGACAGACCCCAAAAGTGCTCTCGTCATCCGACGAAGAACGACCTGACCTGAGGGGGAGCATTCCTGAGGAGAAGCGTGAGCTGTGTTAAGAGGAGACCTGAGGGGCGATATAAGGTGTATGTCAGAGTAACCAGTTAAACTTGCCAAGGAATAGACAATGGACTCTTATGTGCAGAGCCTGCGCTGAAGGTTACCTGCTGCCAAACCACACGTTCTACACTCAACGCCGCTGAGCTCACACTTCCACGTGTTTTCTTACCTGTCCACAATTTGGCTCAATTAAATTCAATACAGCTTAAATCCACCCAACACGGGGGCAAATTACGCCATTACACGGATGCATGTGTCCGTCGGAATATTCTTAGCATCCCCACACCTCTCCACAAACCACAGAGCCACTCACCTATACCCGGAACACCACAAACCCCAGCTTCCTCCGAAAAGTATTTAAAGTGACCACAACTGCAACCACAAGACCTCTGCAAAGTTCATCTGTCGCCCTGGACCTCCTTGCCGTGGCCCCCAGTAAGGTTCCGCAGCGAGCACAACCCCCATACAGCTAACGGTATACATAACTAGTGCAGGGCTGTCACAAGTGATCGAGTAACTCGATTACGAGAAAACCCTCATTACTATTGACCGCCTTAAAGCTTCGTTTCATCTCCTTACGTAAGTCTACACATGCCTTGGCGTCAGACAATAATTACGGTTGCACATAGATAATCTGAATAAAGGAAACGGAGGAAAGCAAAGACGAACAAAAAAGAAGAGGCAGGAGTAAAAAAAAAAAAAAGGAAATTGTCCAAAGCTTGACGCGTGGGACTGTTTTCAACTAAAAAGCAAAGAAAATGCGGTGGTCAACAAGCATTGTAACGCTGAACTTGCTTATCACAACTGCACAATGTCCATCCACGCTGCAGCACTCAGCAGAAAGCAGCCAGCCTGCAAGTGTATGATTTGATTTGACTGACTCCTTTCTGTACACTCAAGGTCACCTTCCATTGAAACTGTTAATAAAACAGGGACAACACAGGAACATGGACCAGAAATAAAAATATCACACAGAGGGAGACATTATAGTAGTGGGCAATAGGGGGGAGCCAGAGTATAAACTGGAGGCCTGAGTGAATCTTCAGTTACATTACTGCGCTTAAATAAAGTACTTAAAAGTATTTTTTCTCATCTGATTAACTCGATTACTCGTGAGATTAATGGATAAATTACTCGATTGCCAAAATGGTCATTAGAGACGGCTCTAAACCAGTGGCCCCTTTAGCAGTCCAATTCTTATGCTCTACCTGTGACACTGGTGCCATGTCCAGCTCTCTCTGGTGGCTTTGGGTCTGAAGTCGGCTCGGCCCAGGTTCATGATGCGGGAGGAGAAGCGAAGGAGGCGTCGGTGGCCGTACGGCCAGTTCATCCGGGCAGCGGAGGAGGACAAACAGTTCTCCTCATTGGCACAACTGAGCAGGTGCAGGGGCCGGTCTTCCAAGTAGGCCGTCTCCTGGACCAGCTGAGCATCCAGGACCAGGTCAGGGGCAGCTGCAGCAGGTGAGAGTTGAGTTTCATTGAAGCTGGACCAGGTTTTTACTTCAAAATAGGAGGAGACAAATGAAGTATGAAGTGACTTACTCTCTGAACAGGTGACTCCGGCAGCCTTGGTTCCTCCTCCTCGAGGACAGTGGACGTGGTTGTTACGGCGACACTGTTGGATTGACAACTCGGTGCCAACACAGTGGGTTCCACTGAGGATCAGTTCAGCGGCATTTGGGTCACCTGTCCAGTACCAGGTTTCCTAAAGAAGAGAGGAGGTAGGACCATAGGGCACAGAGAACTTGTAAGGCTATTCATCAATTAAGAAAGAAGAGGAAGAACAAGAACAAGAAGAAAAACAAGAAGAAGAACAAGAAGCAGCAGCAGCTTTGTGGAGATTCTTTTCCCAAAACAGTGCTCCAAATGTTTCACAACCAAGGCAAACAAAAACAAGGCAACCACATAGGATTTTCATGTGAGAAGTTAGCGGTCCCTAGTGGTTTTCAAGAAACTCCTCAAAACCCAGTTGTTAATTGCCACCTACTCCTCTATAATCTGATTGTATTTTAAATGTTTTAATTGTTGTTGGTTTTGCTTTTTCCCCCTTTTTTAGGGTAACGTTGAGAAAAAAAACAGTGGTAGTATTTCAGACACTGGTTCAAGCAATTTGTGAAGGAGCACTGTGGAGAAATGTAGTGGAACAATGCCGAAAAGGCCAACTAAATTCGGACGGTGTTCTTCTGTATAAAAAGTAAGTTCATCGTGGACAGTGAAGAGGAGTTAGTTGAGCCGTTACCTGGTGGGCGGTAGCGGCGAAGCCCATGCGCAGTTGCCGGCACACCACCATGGCCTCGTTGATGCCCCAGTTCTCACTGCAGACTGAGCCCCAGCGCTTACGCCCCCCCACCTCCATCAAGACCTCCACCCGGCCCTCCCCGGGCACCCGGCCACCAGCCAGCCTCACCTGCACAACAACCAAATACAGCAGCTGAATGGAACAATCATCTATGTAAAAAAAAAAAACATCTACATGCAAATCTGTCAAATCAAGCCCCTTCTTAAAGGGTGATAGGAGGCATCCTAATCAGATGCCCGAACCACCTCAACTGGCTCCTTTCAGAGTCAAAGAATAGGAGTAGACTTTTTATTACACTGCTTTTTTTTCCCCTTTATTGTGAAGAAATGTGGAAATGCTGTATTTTAAGTATTTGTAGTAGTGACAGTATTACGTTGACAACGTGCTCCTGACTTTGTTGACGCTGTTGTTCTCATACCGTGTTCTCCACGCCGGTCTTGGGCACGTTGCAGTGGACTGCAGCATCTTGGTTGTGTTTGAACGTCCACAGCTGCACGTCCTGGTAGCTACAGTCCAGGATTGAGCGCTCCGTCCCCAAACACCGCACATTGTTCATGTGGATTGGTCCCGTGCCTGAGGAGGGGGGGGGGGGGCAGTGAAATGGGGTGGTGAAAGAGAAGATGGGGAAAAAACCCCCAGATGACACAGCCATTAACTCAATTCACGGTAATGTTTCTATGCCCTGTGTGGGGGCACACAACACACTTACACACAATGGAGTCACGGTGCAATCGCGCTGAATGTACTTTTTCTGCCGTCAGTCACGCAGTGAGTCGCACACACACAAACACACACACACACAGAGTCACAAGCAAACACAAACACACACGAGTGAGCTTCTGGGGAATCGCTGATAAACCTGAAGGTGTTTTTCATGTGAATGAAACACGTCTGCTCAGCCTCTCCATCGTAAGAGGTTGCTATCTGTCCTATCTGTCCTCTTTCAGGACAACAACAACCCCGCCGAGTTAGTCCAACAACTCCTCAGGCGAACAGGACAGACGTGTGGAACCAAACCTCAATGAAACAAGCAATTTAACGGCTCGGTGTTTTAAAGGAGGACAAACCCCAAAAACCCAAAGTGATGAAAATAAAAATTAAGATGGTGTGGCACAAAAAGCTCGGACGAGAGGCCGCATGGAAATAAACACTTGTGCGGTAGAAAGACAAGAGGACGGACGGAGGAGAGAAAAGGATGATTGGTTGAAAATGGCGGGGCACAGATTGTGGAACGAGTGGTTTCTCCAGATTGCAGGCCTGACTCCATCACAGCACACAGCCTCGTATGCAGCCGCGCCGGAGCGGCACAACGGAAACCGCTTCCGCCCCGATCCGTTCACAAAAGGCCACGGGCTGAATCTCAACCCACTGTTTACATTATCGGGAACCAGCATGGCAACCGCAAAAAAGAAACCGTCACATACTGTATTTAGACCTCACTGTTGGGAAATACACACAGGGCTTGTAATGCATCCTCACAAGCTGGTTACCAACACACACACACACACACACACACACACACATGCTACACGCTTGTATACACACACACACACTACATGCTCCTACACACAGTGCTTTACCCCACATGCAGTGTATATACACATTATGCAGCATGTACCTCACAATTAGACTCGCACAGCGAGGCAGAAATACACCAGCGTCTGTCCAGAGAGGAAACAGAAAGAGGGACATCGTCCCTGTAATTTAACTGGGTGACGCTGAACGACCATGAACGTAATGACGACGGGCGCTGGACCGGTGGCCAACAGAGCGGAGTCTGGACTAAAATCAGACATGCTCTTCTTTACGTTCACCCCGACTGACATCGATTCCTGACACTCAAGACAGTCGCTTTCTGATCTCTGACGCCACATGTCAGTAATCTAAGACTCTGCATCATGATGTAAATACGGTGTTTTAAATTTAGAAGCAACAGTCCTATAATTAGCA
Organism: Lampris incognitus; assembly: GCF_029633865.1. Classification (NCBI taxonomy): domain Eukaryota; kingdom Metazoa; phylum Chordata; class Actinopteri; order Lampriformes; family Lampridae; genus Lampris; species Lampris incognitus. The sequence continues at coordinate 43,484,510 of NC_079223.1, read as the reverse complement.
TTAGCTGATGCTGCAGATCAATCGGACGGATCAGGAAATTGACAGGAAGAGCTGGAAAAGGGCTGGCTCCGAGTCACATACTTGTTGAGAATAGCTCAAATAGTTGGTTAGCGGTTGGGAGGGAAACCCTGTCCCGTTCCCTCTCTCTGAAATTAGCCTCCGTTTTAGGCACATTAATGCCGTGTTTCTACTGTTTTTCTTTCCACTGACCGTCTCTTTCTTTGGCTATAATCGGATTCGGGGGCAACTCTCTGTCGTCCAGCGGGTCCCGTTCCAAAGCCAAGCCTCGGTAGTAAAATGGGGCAGGCTTGTGAATGACTCTGCCTGTGTGGCTCTTCGGGGGACGCAAGCCAACTGGCCACACCGGCCTTGTTTCCACAGCCAACCTATGTTAAGGGTTGGTGCACGAGTTATTTTATATTGTGTGTATCTGTGTGTGCATGTGAGTGTACATGTGTGTGCATGTCTATGTGGGTACATGAGTTGTGTGTGTGTGTGTACGGACTGCAGGTTGGCCATAGTGCAAAATGTTTGTCTTCTTAGCTAGAAGGTCTGTCGTAGCGATCATTTAATTCCACTCTGAAAATAAATGAGTGACACAAATATCTCTTCCAGTATTATCATATGCTCATGGAACAGACGCACAAGCCTAGATACTTAGTGTGCGCCGATCAGTACAGTACAATCTCTCTTATATGTAGGTCTGTTCTTCTCCTTCTTATCGCTTTTTTTTTTTGTGACCAAGCCGGAGGTAACACAGGGAATTGAACTGGCGATTCCCGTGTTGGTAGGCAACGGAATAGACAACTACGCTACCTGGATGCCCCCTCCTCCTTATCTCATGTCTTCCAGCTCACATCCCACCAAGGCTGTTTCTCCAATCACTTTGTACAGACTTTGCTACACTAGCTGAGTTTCTCACACATGTGTCTGCTATCAGCTAACAGTTAACAATAGGCCTTTATTAGTTCACATGGAGAAGACACTTTATAAGACCACCTTTGTTCTGTTACACATGAACTTTAAGCATCTATCTAAGCAATGTAGAATAAAGTTAAACATGGTCAAAGATTAAAAGTAAGCAAATATCATATATGATTATATGGCAGACAAATTTCCTTCACAGCGTCTCAGGTTCAATTTCCACAACAGACAAAATTGTGTCAATCAACAGCCATAGCTTATTTCACAGTGTCCTTTAGCAAGGCACCAAACCCCAATGGGCTCTCATTGTACGGATAAAAGCATCGACTAAATTCTTAGATTTGTAAACCGTCATTGTACATCTCATTGTGTGAGTGTGTGCACTTGGAGTGGGTGGGTGGGGAGGGGGGCTCAGTGGACATAGGTGTCAACAGGCAGTGCACAAAGGCAATGCATAGGGTGCATAGAAGCATTTTTTTTAATAATACCTTTAGGTGTGGAGGTGTTCAAGAAAGAGCTGGGTCTTTAGCTTCTTCTTAAAGATGGGACAGGGACTCAGCGGATCGAATGGAGTTTGGTAAGTCATTCCACCACCGGGGAACTATGAGAAGAGCCTAGCTAGTGACTTAGGGCCCTGTTGTGGCGGAGGTGCCAGGTGCCTTTAATTGGCAGAGCATAGTGAGCGGGACTGAGTGCAGACAGGTAGGGTCTAATTTTCCTGATGTTGTACAGGGCAAATTGGCACGACCAAGTAATCCAAGGCCATGTGAACCTTAAAGGTTAGTTGGTCATCAGTCATGACACCCAGGTTTCGGCAGACTTTGTGGGCATGAGTTGGGTTGACCTGAGCTGGATATTGATCTGTTGTTATAAGGACAGACTGGCTGTGATGACAAGGAGCTCTTAGTCTTAGATAGGTAAAGCTGAAGGTGGCGTTCTTTCATCCATGTAGCGATATCAGCAAGGCATGACGATATCCGTGCAGAGACTGTGAGGTCATCCGGTGGGAATGATAGGAAGAACTGGGCATCGTCAGCATAGCAATGGTATGAGAAACCATAGGAGCGGCTGATTGCACCAAGTTGAGGTAGTGTATATTGAGAAGAGGAGGGGACCGAGCACTGACCCTTGAGGTACCCCTGTGCATTTTTCATTTGCTTTGGATTGTCCCACTTTTCCCATTTTACTGTTGATAAGAGGGGATGGAGCCAAGCAGCAACCACCAGGGATGTTGAAGCCAATGCGGAGGTGCTTTAAGTTACAGTTCCAACTGGGCCGCTAGATGGCTGGCACAACTTTCACCTTCAAATACAAGTCAATATGTTTTGTTGGGGTCTCAATCAGTAATTACAAGTGTGGAATACAGTGTGTATGTGTGGGGGGGGGGTATTTTGAAAATTCTTGTTCCATTGAGAATATATTAAGGATTAAAAAAGTGACATGTTGAGGCATGTCTGCCATCACTGACAAGTCTGTCAACTTGTCTGCCACTGAGGTTTCCTCCCTGTTACCCGTATGGCCAATCCTATTGCTCAAATTTGGATTTTCTGGCTACAATGGCTGACAAAATGGCAGGGAGGAATTGATGACATCAAAGGCGCTACATTCATCCTTTTTACACAGTCTATGGACGGAGCCTTAAAAATTTGTCATATCGAATTGCTAATTTATTTGAAAAATTGCAATATGTATCGAATCAGCATAAAAAATGTCATCGTAACATTTAATTGGGAGGTACTTGCCAATTTCTTTCCCAGTGTGTGCAGATGGATGTTTGATCACATGGATGTGTGCGAGTTCATTTGTAGGAAAGCACAGATTAGCAAGCAAGCATTTCAATACACGTGTGCAGGTGCGGACAGAGGACTGAACTGGAGGCCAAAGACACCGACGAGGCAGACTGTCTTTCATGCTCTCTTCATAGCCAGTCAGCCATGGCCTCTATCACACACAGAGGCTTTTGCTCCTTCTGGGGGTTCTGTTACTGAGGGGCCGCACTCCTTTCTATTGCACTTTCCCAGACAGATTATTGTCATGCACATACACAAATCACATCACTTGTGAGGCCGACGCATTGTCCATGAGGTCTATGCAGATATCTGATTGGATCTGAGATATGATAGACTTCATTTCTGGGGTTCTTCTTTATTGCTGTTGTTGTTTTTTTCAAGTAAGGTATGTAAAGACGACAATCATGGATCGTGATGGAATGCGTCGCAGGTGATGTCGACAGTGAAAGTTAAAGCCCGTGTGTAAAAACTGCAAAATATCTGTAGGTTCAGATCTTTGACCAAAAAAACCAAAAAACCCACACAAACTCAAAGCTCCTTTTGCAACTGTACATTTCAAAAATGCTACTGCCTGTCTTTCTATGAAGGGCTTTATTCTGCCGTCAAGAGTCTAATTTTCTAATCTGGGCCTTTTTCAACACCCTATAGGCCTGTGTTTATGTGGCCCATGGAAAATTATATGTGACGGTAAAAAAAGTCTACAAGGAGGCATGTTACAGAAAGGGAGCGGTGAGATTACTTTGAAGTCCACTTACCATGCCATCGCCATCCTTACAAGTTCCGTGTGTGTGTGTGTGGGGGGGGGGGTAAGAGAAAGAAAATGTGCATGTATGTAATGTGTGCGAGAGTAAAAAGAGACAATGAGAGAGCAAGTGAAATGAGAGAGTGAGAGTGTGTATGTGTGTGTGTGCGTGTGTGTGTTTGCATGCTTTAGGCGCCCACTCAGGAAACACAGTATAGCAAACCTGCATTTGCAGAGGGGAGACAGGAGTAATAAGAGGTAAAATCAAGATATAAACCTGCCATTTTTCAAACCAGACTACAGCTGCACAGCCACAACACACAACGTTACAGTTGGGAGGATGGATTCATTACACACACACACACACACACACACACACACACGGTCTTTCTCACGACTGCACACATACACATACAAAGACATGGACGGCACAGACACACATGCACATTATCCAGATACACATACACTTACACCTTCACACACACGCACACACACACACACGTATGTACACCTACACAGGGACAGCCCTGTGGGTGGACTGAAGAAACACGACCTTATTTTAGAAGCTAAATTAGAGGCTTTTTATCCCCTCCCCGGCAATTACGACACCTCTGCTGCAGACTGCTGGACTGGCACCCAGGGGAGACCCTGAACCCTGACCGAAGGTGCCGACCGACTTCAGACGTCGAGGAGCGCGAAGTGGGTTTGAAAGCTGCAGTAACCCAGAGCCCCTTCACAAAGAACCTTTCGAGATAGACCAGAACTCGGTTCTGCTCAGCCCGTCAGAGAGCAAGGTAGCAAAAGATGACATCATCAGCTGCGAAACCAAATCTAACGGGGTTAAAAGGTAAACCGGGGTCCACCGCAGCCTGGACCAAAATACCCTCTGTGTGATCGACCGCATGGTTAAACCAGCAAACCGTCGGCTTACATTTCATCTTGATCAGCATGATTAAAGACTACACCCCAGGTCCAGGGCATGGGGAGGCTGTTCTCATGTCTCCTGCGGGTGGGGACACTACATCTGGAGACCGGCGAAGAATGTCTGCTCATTGGAAAGTGAGGGAATCGAACACTCATCACTTGTAGGGGAAGGCTAAAGAGCTGGCTGGGAGCTGCTAACACCGTGCAGTGGCTTCGGCGATGACACTCTGTTAACGTGTGTGTCTGTGTGTGTGCGTGTGCGCAACAGCGAGCTGTTTGGACAGCTGGTGGGTTCGGCGTACAACTCATCTATCACAGCTGGAGAACACATACTTTGCTAAGCCCTCAAAGTAATGAGTTGGCGGTCAACACATTCAGATATTCTCAGGATAAGACCACAAGACCACACCCTCACATGTACATCAGTACACACACACACACACACACATGCTCTGATCATTCAGTAGCAGGGAGGTGGAGAGTCTTAGAGAAGCAAGGGACTGGAAAAGTTCCCCTGACTTACCTTGGAATGTCATGAGACACTGAACAAGCTCAAACGGCAGATATCGCAGAATCAAGATAGGCCTGATTCAGATTCAGATTCAGATTCGGCTCCAGAGATGCACGGCCTCGGAAGACCGAAACACTGTGCTGTTGAGTAGGAATAGAGCCCGGGGAGTCAGGCTTGTCTCACCTTGTCCCATGACGGCTCCAACCAGGGCCTCCTTGGCGGTCCCGAAGCCCAGCTCCCTGCACACCACGCTAGCTGCCGTTCTGTCCCAGAGGTGGTCCACGATGGTGCCCCACTTCCCTTCACGGAGCACCTCCACGCGACCCTCGCCAAGCCTGGGGCCTGCCTTCAGACGCACTGGCTGCTCGTGAAAGCATACAAAAACAATTTTGCGTGAGTCTGAGTGTCAGTGTGTGTGTGTGATTTCATTTCTCTACACTTGTGAAGACCAAACGTCTTCATGAGGAAATTACCCACTTCTCAAACAGTGGGAAGCGGGGCTTCCAAAGTGGCCCTCAAATATGATACCAAAGAAAAGGGTTGACAGAATATATTTACTCTTACATCGAATCGCAATTATTGTGCAAAACAAGAACACATTCATGCATGCCTTCATAGGTCTACATATCGTCATCTCACCACAACTGGATAAGGTGCCTGGGGTCTTCCGGAGGAAATGCGAGAAAACTGTGGCCCTGGTACACACTTGGCCACCGCGTGTCTGCCATTCTTACAGGGGGTCGGGATGCGGGGGGTCGACAGCTGACCATGGCACTCTGACAGGCTGTTTTCTGTGCCCAGGCAGTGCACCTTCTCTACCCAAAAGCCCTTCTTCTTCGCCATGATGCTCAGTCTGACAGGAAGGGGAAATGAGCCGGTCATGATTTGGCCTGTTTGCCCAAAGTCATCAGATTCATGAAATGGCTCAGTGAAGGAAAGTGAGGGGAGCAAAAAGTGAATAAATGTCATATTTCTCTTACTTTGTTGAAACATCTGCAACCTTAGAGTCCCAAATTTTCCTTAAAAAAAAAAGAAAAGAAAGAAGGGCAGAGAGAGTTGTTAGACCAACCTGTCCTGTGAGGTGAACTTAGGTAACACATAGGTAATACATGTCAGCAGTGAGACAGTATTTACAGTGAGATCCAGAATCTGCTGTTTGCAGCACCGACTCACAAGCTGGAATGCACACAAACATACACACCCATGCACAAACACAGACTCAGATACACACCCATACACAGAAACATACCGATACACAGACACAGACACACACCCATACACAGACATGGACACAGATACACACCCATACACAGAAACATACCCATACACAGACACAGACACACACCCATACACAGAAACATACCCATACACAGACACAGACAGACTCAGACACACACCCATAAACAGACACACACACGGACATGGACACAGACAGGGACACAGACAAAGAAACAACACAGACACAGACATTAACACGGATACAGACACACACCAATACACAGACAGACCCAGACACACAACACACCCATACACAGACACGGACACAGACACACTCTGACACACACCCATACACAGACACAAACAGACAAAGACACAGACACACATCCATACACAGACACAGACACAGAAACGGACACAGACACACACCCATACACAGACACACACCCATACAGACACAGACACAGAAACAGACACACACACATACACAGACACAGACACCGTGTTTATCTCAGTGATGGTGTTCTGTAGCTGACCTTAACAAAGCCCTCTGTTGAACACTGGCTGTATGGACATAAAACCCATGACACATGTCCCCAGTGTATCGCCACATTATAAGACTGCAGTGAGCGCCACGTGTGGTTTTGTGGCAAGTTTATAATGCTTGGCATACGAGTGACTATGAGGAATATAATGGAATAGTTTAAGAAATAATGCATTGTTCCTGGTAGCCCAGACCCAAACCATCGGCAGTCCCTCAGTCTTTAATGTGGAGTTTATTTCCATCTGGAATGCGTAGGCTGCTTACACTCGGTTTAAAGTGAGCGGTCAGTGTATTGTACATGACAGTCTCACAGAGTGACGATGCCTCCCGCTGCCCAAATAAAATGCGTGTTTACCAGGACCTAGCTGTTTTCTTTTTAAAACCCCCACAGTCTTTCATCATCTGTAATCGTTGCACAGGGTACAATTTTGTGAACATGATTTGTGAGTGCCAGCTTCCATGAAAACACAGCCTATCAAAGAAAGAAAGGAATGAATATCATTCTGCAAATGCTACGGAAAAAATAAGGGATTACTACCACACACTGTCTGCTGCTGGCTCGCAAAACATCTTTTATGGAATCTTGAAATATGTCTTTCCTACCTTTTCCTGTTGCCACTGCATCTACACGCCTGCAAATTACCCTCCTAACAGATAAAGGGGAGGGGGGGGGCTCTTCTCTAACTAATCTGCAAATAAAACAGCCTTGTGTTCATAATCAGGGATCAGGAACACTTAGTCATTTCATTTCATGTACTTTCATGGAATGAAACGACATGTCGTTTCCTCGGCCCAATGCAGTGCAACACAATGACAAAACAGATACCCAAAAAACTACAAGAACTTCGAAAACACACATACTAACACATATATCTAAACTAACACATATATCTAAACTAACACATATATCCAAACTAACAAAAACAATAAACAAAAACTCGGTGCAGGTCCAGGAGAACGAACGCTAGCCTACATGAGCTAGCGGTTAGCTTAGCCTGCCCCGCTCCCGCGTCCTGTCAGACCGTGTTCGGTGCTTCGTCCTCCGGCGCAGCTCCAGGCAGGGGCCGTGGTCCTTGGGCCCACCGGATGCGGCAGACCAGGCTCCCACAGCTCTCCCAGCCAGACCTCCCCGGACTCCACACGGCAACATAAAAAAAAACACCCCAGTCAACGCCAGGTGAGGCCGCCGCCAGACCGCCCTCGGTGCCGGTCTGTATGGGCTAGCAGTTAGCTTCGCCTCCCCTGCTTCCGCGTCCCGTCAGACCGCCCTCGGTGCGTCCTCCTCGGCCGCAGCTCCAGGCAGGGCCGTGGTCCCTGGGCCCACCGGATCAAACCAAGACAAAATTTAGACGCAGACGTGGACAAAGACACTGCATGGACGGTACTGGGTGACGGCGCCGCGAACGTGAACTCGCGTCGCCATCTTCCCACACCGGTACTGATACGCCGACAGGAAGTAGGCGCATGTTCGCGCATGCGTAAAACAAATCGGGTTTCCGTGTCGGATCGGGTAATGACAGGCGAATTCGTGCCGCCATCTCCCCACACCGGAAGCGGGTGGAGGAGGAGGCTGTTGTGCGCATGAACGATCTGGTGGTAAAATGAAGTACGGATGCACTTGATCACCTGCAGGCGTACTTTAGTGTATGCCTATGTAAACCAGTGTTTCTCAACCGGGGGTCCGCGGACCCCTAGTGGTCCGTGGTGTAATTGCAAGGGGTCCGTGAAAATAAAATATCTTTAAAAAAAAAGATCCTATGACATTTATAGAAATAGGATTATTTTACTCAAATGTGACTGAGACCTTTATCTACCTAAACTATAGAGGGTAACAGGGCTTTTTTTCTCTAATTACATCTGTTTCACGAGTGTAATTTATTGTATTTTAATAAGAGATCTCGCTCCCGTTTGCATTGCTAAAAGTTACTGCATAAAAATTCTGTTGTTACATATATCTGAAAGTTACTGAATACATATTCTGTTTTGTTACATATATCTGAAAGTTACTGAATACATATTCTGTTTTGTTACATATATCTGAAAGTTACTGAATACATATTCTGTTTTGTTAACTATATCTAAGTTACAACTGAAAGCTCTTATTTTTGCCCTGAAGAGTGAATAAATGCTATAATGCAATTTAAAATGCAGTTTCTACTGTTTCTATCAAATTGCAACCCCCCTCCCCCAAGATCAGGTGGAGGGGTCCTCAGGGTAGATCAAAAATACGCAGGGGGTCCAGGACCCCAAAAAGGTTGAGAACCACTGATGTAAACTAGTAATAAGACACGTTAGCCCCTAGCTCACGGGTCTAACCCTTTAGCCGAGCGGTTAGTGATGTCGCCTTGTGGTGCAGTACACCCCGTATCGAATCCCGCACCGGGCAAGAAAATAACCGGTTAGGCCTATATTCCTGATGTTGAGCAGAAGACAAAGCAACTATAGAAATAACAATGAATAAGATGGTTAAGATCCCACGTTGCCATTGCCTTCTGTGACATACTAGAGACGTGTCCGTAACTCCAGGATGTACGAGTTAAAAAACAAATTCAGGAGAGATGTTTTGAAATGTCCTCATCCTGCAAAGCCACACGCGAGCTAAAAACAGACATCGTCACATTCAGCAACGGACACGTACGGCGTTGTTGGGAAATCAGGGTTTGACCAAGCACACACATGCAAACAAACACTCCAAACTCTGGCACTCAGCTGCCCTGCATGGCCGAGAAACCCCAGAACCAAAGAGAGATTTATGGAAGGTGTGGGTTGGCTGGGTGGGGGAGGGCAACGGGGGAGGAAAGCCTTACGCTCTCTTGGTGTTCCCGCACAGACCATGGCCAAGATGCCCTTAAAGGGCTCAAAGAGCACACACACTTACAAATGTTTCTGCAAAATTGCATGTTTACACACAAGCACACACACACACACACACACCACAAGTCAATCACAGTGATGCTGATCAAATGCATTTAAAGAGGTAATACGACTCAATTGAAAAAATTATTGCGGCCAAGAAACAGTCAATTAATTCTACAATCACGAACCAGTGTTTCCAAAAACTACAACTAAGAGAAATTACAACTTGCCGTGTAGATATAAAAACACAGGCTGTTAATTGTTTAGATTTCCAATGAAGAACTGGCCATTATGTAGATGCTCGAGTGGAGTCGTTGGTTTTATACGATAAAATAACATAATTTGCCTCTCGAGGCTGTGAGTCATCAGCAGGCCAAGGGAACTCACAGCTTCGGCCTCAAACGCCTGACTCTGTACTTGAAAAACATTTCTGTTTGCAGGTCAGAAATACTGAGACGGGGCAGGAAATAAGGCGAAATGTCCTTATGTGGGCGAGTTTGAAGACAATACCAAGCAGGAAATAAAACAGCCATGCTGAAGTGCAAATGGCGAGGAACGGCGGCACAGTGTAGTTAATATAGTGGCTATGCCTCTTCATTATTGTAAGGTTTTTTTTCCCTTTTATTCTGTCACGTTTTTATTTTAATGGCTGATTTGGTAGCCTGCATGACAAATGGTGTGACTGGTTATGCGAATGGATATTTTTTCTCTGCATTTTTAATGCTTCTGTTTAGCACGTCCTTCAGTAAATTTGGGATAAAAGAAAAACTTTTATTTCTTTTGCACGCAAGTTTTGCCTCATTTCCACAATCATTTCTTAAGTGCAGGTGCTGCTTGTTCAGACGGGAGCTGCAGAAGCCGCGGTAAAGTCAGGAGAGGACTGAACACTTGACTCTTGAGTCACGGTCGTAAAAGATCTCGACTGAGTCTGACATGTGGCTCCGTAGTAGCATTGTCATCAAGGGCAGACACAGAGTATGCACACACACACACACACACACGCGTGCACACACACACACACACACACACACACAAATTTCCCATAAGGCAACCATGTCTGTGACTTGATTGTAACCTCACCACAGACGAGTCAGCTAAGTCTTGTCTTGCCTCAGAAACCCGTTGGGATTAAGGTTGAGATCCAATATGGAGGACTGCTCCTCACACGACACCAGACGCCACCTGGCCTTCGGTACGACTGACTTCCTGTGCTGTTTGATCACGGTGTGTTTGCAACCATGGCAAGCTAACCCCTAAATTTCACTAGTAATAAAAAAAAAAAGAAAAAGAAAAAGAAAGTGTGTCTGGGTTGTGAGGGGCCTGTGTAGCTGTCATCCGCCTGCTTTACAGAGAAAGGGCGTTATTCCCTTTGAGCCAGGCCATGAACGTCCAGTTAGCAGGCGCTCCGTCTGCCTGTTAGCTAGCACTGCAGCAGGGTGCTAGCATGTGTTAGCATTGAAGCTGCTGAATACCACCGGGTAGCCATCGTTTAAAATGCATCAAGCTAATAATGCTTCTTATCGTCTTACATGTAGCGTCAAGAGCCTCGTGAAAATGCTCTTTAATAAGAAATACAAAGTTGTCCAAAAAGTGAAAAAAATTCAAAAATCAAAGCTTAAAACCGAATTGCGGAACAGGCCGAAGATAAAACATGAGCCAGCCTCAGATTTTAAAAAAAAGAGAATTGGCCCACTTTGGTCAACAGAGGACAAAGTACTACAAGTTGTCCTCATATAAAAGACTCAGCTGCTACAAATCAACATATTCCAGCTCGGCAGAAATCTGCGCTGCACACTCGCTACCAAGCCACAGGGAGAGCCACCGGCATGCTTATAGAGATTAAAAAGATGGGCAATTAAATTACAGAGAAGATCACTGAGGAAGATCCCACGGTCCTGAGACACTAAACCAGACCTGGGTCGCACAACATGTCACCCTAGAGACGGAGAAATGATACTCCCATCTTAAGGGAACTTTCGGCGAAAACATAATTAAAAAAAAAACAACAAAAAAACATAAAATGGTGGTAACCATGGTGGCCATAGAGAAAGACAGACGGCTGCTGACACAGTGACCCTCTGCAGGCTGCAGCTGTAATTGGGACATATTTTACTCTAGCGAGCAAAAGCCTTGACAGTCACACTGATGCTCGCTCTCTCTCTCTCTCTCTCTCTCTCTCTCTCTCTCTCTCTCTCTCTCTCTCTCTCTCTCTCTCTCTCTCTCTGATGCTCTCCAAATACCTCTCTCACACAGCTAAAATTGGGGGGGGTGTTTTTTTTTCCCCCTCTCAGCAGAAACCCTTGAGAGCCTCAGTCCTGCCCAACCTGTAATTACAGCATCTTCAGAGTCCCATCCAAGAGACACAAGCAGACGGGGGACATGGCACGGTCTGGGCTTTCTAAGAATGGACCAGAGAAACTCAGAGCATGTACTGTAAGTCTGGACACTGGCTAAATTTTACCAGGCCATGTAAAACAAGCGTCCAATCATTTCTGGCAGATACTGAAGGCCCAGCTGTTACGTGAATATTTCAGGTTGCCTCAGACCTGATTGAAGGATCGTTGATTTTTTTTTGGGGGGGGGGGTTCTCTTGTGATACCGTGCCATTGTGTAAGCAATGTCCATCCATCCATCCATCCATTATCCAAACCGCTTATCTTGCTCTCAGGGTCGCGGGGATGCTGGAGCCTATCCCAGCAGTCAGTGGCCGGCAGGCGGGGAGACCCCCTGGACAGGCCGCCAGTCCACGTGTAGCAAAGTGTTCGAGAAACCCAATGTTAACTGGGATGCGCCTCATCTGATGTACTTACAGTTTTTTTAAGTTTGCATAAACTTGCCTACGCTTGTTTTAAGGTCATATTTATAATATTCGACTCACTGTATGACGAGAGCCTCGTGAGCTGAACACGAAAGCTCCGTTCATCCCAAGGGACACGGCACAGGTGATATATGATATACGAGTTATTATGAAGAACACAAAGACACGCTGTAAAACTATACCCAACTCCTAACCTCTGGAGTTGTTAAAAACACACCAATTTGGACACAAACCAGTCGTCCCACATCGAACCGGTTTGCCACCACACAACAACAGCGAAACACCAAGATGAGACCAGGCCCAGAACGCCGGGACCAAACTGAATAAAATCACAACCACTTCCATACCAGAGCCTTGTAATTTACACAGCAGGAATCAACATAATGACCAGTACATCTGGCACATGGAATGTCTGTTTGTGCAAGCTCCTCACAGCACATTTAGAAGCTGCCATGTTGGACATCTTAGCCATTTGTTGTGGCTTTGGTGAACGACTTGAAAAGGCCCGTCAAGTGCTATTCCCTTCACTTAATTTCCCTTGAACTCGAACAATGGTTTCACAAACAACATCCCAGACGAGACAGTGAGCAGCCTCCTCTGCGGCCCTCACCCCAGGTCCTTCAAGCTAAGAGCGACCTTGTCCTCCTCTCGCCGTCATAGCGCTCGTCTTGGCGGGCGACCAAATCTCTTGTGTCTTGGCTCTCAACATCTAGCGAGTCCGTCTGAGCCGGTCCCTTGTGCCTTTTCACGGTGCATAAGAGACATTTTGTCAATAGTTATGATGCTTAACACTGTCTTCCTCCGACAGCAGCTTCGCCCCACTTCATAGTTCTGATGTGCTGCCATTCAGATAAGCACACACAGGGTGACGGGACCGGGATTTCACTCCTACCTACAACGACCATAGGCGGTCAAAATGACCTCCGGTTTTTAAACTCTATATTCTGTCAAGATAAATACCCAATTGAGATATTAATGCATTGCATATTTTAGTATGTCTGTTTAGGAAATGACTGACACCAAAATTCACATTTTAATAGCTATAATACTATTTTTAAACAATTTAAACGTCAGAGAGACACGGTCGAACTTGAATAGCAAAATTGAAAAAGTGAAAATATTACCTGAAAAGCAAAACGGAAAACACACATTGCTAATCTAACAACCGTAACAAGGCCTGTAAAACCTGAAATGTAAAAAAAAAATGAACTGAAAATAAATATTGAAACAGTCCCAAACGACCAGAACTTGAAAACTACTAGGACGACTGTTTTTAAACTCTATATTCTGTCAAGAGAAACACCCAGTTTAGATATTCATGCATTGCATATGTATGTCTGTTAAGAGACAACTGACACCAAAATTAACATTATAATAACTTTAATACTATTTTTCAAACAATTTAAAATGGCTGCTGTCCAATGCCTGTACTGCAATGCCTTGATGCGTCTGTAACGGCTCATGGTGCATCTGTAACGGCGTCTGTACCCAGACATGTTGGCAATAACCAAAAATCAAGTTTAGACCGTTTCTCTGCACTGGAGGACGCTAGTGTGTTTCTAGGACAGAGCTACAAAATGACGTGACCAACACACGTCATAAATAGTGACATGACGCGCAAATTACGAGCCGTCTTTTTGACTGCTCATGGTAGTTTTAGGTAGATCTTATCATCACTTTTTTGTGCAACTGATCTAAAACTCCTTTTAATGCAAATGCAATTTTAGGAGCATTCAGGGAGCGACGGGTCTGTATCTTTTTTTTTCCCCCATAAAGTTATTAAACCTTGAAAATCCAAAAACCGTCAAAATGACGGTCTTGGTCGTTCTAGTTTAAAGGTACTACAGAAATACTTTCAGTGAGTGAGTCATACCTTGATATGAACAATTTGGGAAGTCTATAAATGTGTTAGAAAAGTCTATAAAGGAAATGAATTACCCCCAAACAGAAGCCGTCTTTCAGCAGAAAGTGGCTCTGGCATCTCCAGTGCAGAGCAGATGTTGTGGTCTGTCACAGGTTGACTCAGGCCCTGCTGGCTGCAGCCGGCCATGGGAGAGAATAGCTCAGCTGTGAATCACCGGCAACCAGCAGCCCTCTTAACAACATGCTGCCGCCGGGGTGCCCCAGCCTGTCCAGCCAGGCTACCAAATGGACAGAGGCCATTCATTTTTATAATAGCACTGGGATGATTCTCTGCTAATGTGTGATCCTCCTGTGGCTGCACAAGCAGAGCCCTTCCAAAACCACCCTCAGTCTATTTTTTTTTTTAAACAAGAGGGACAGGAAGTGGATCCGGGCATTTACAAGGGCAAAAAAAGTGACACCCACATATAGATTCATAAGACAGATCCTGGCACATGCGCAGGAAGGTGTGCCGACACACACTCGCTGGCACCGCTTGAAAGGCGGTATCGGAGCGGCGTGTAAGAGTGAGGAGATGAATGGAGGAGCTAAGTCCGCAGAGGGAGCCCTGCCAATAAGACGAGTCACTTCACAAAGAGTCTCATTCCGCTCTCTGATAGCTGTCTGGGCGCCGCGCTGCAGTATCGATGGGACAGTTAGAGAGCAATCTGCGGGGATATTACACCTCCTCGCGGGAATCTAGAAGGTAAAGTGAGGCAGTTTGTCTGTGAGCCGCACACAGAAGATAACATCACAGGGGAACAGAGAGGGAGAGAGAGAGAGAGCAAGAGAGAGAGGGAGATTGAATTAGGATCAGGAGAAGGGGAGAAGAGGGGGAAAAGGTTGCTGGTGCTGCAGGAATGGCTTAAATTGAAGCCCGGCACAACTACAGCCACTTCCCTGAGATGAAACAGTCTGAGTTCGCGTGGGTCGACAAGTGTGTTTACAGTGAGGGTGGAAGGAGGGAGCCGTACTCACTTGTATGTTTTACTGTTGTGCTGGGTGGCCTCGGGAAAGCCAAGCATCCCGCACACAACTCGGCTGCTGTTCAGGCTCCAGCCCAGGTCACACACCTGCCTCCATCTCCCAGCATGCTTCACTTCCACCACACCCTCTGTGATGAGGCTCTTTCTCTTGGTGGCCATGAGGATGGGCCGCAAGCGCACCTCCTCGATGCGGACCTTGCTGTGACGCTAAAGGGAGGGAGAAATGTCTTTAAGCCGTTGTGTAGGCGGTGGGGTACAACGCATGAAAAGCCACCGAAACAACGATGAGACACAGTAATCCTGAGCTGCTGACTCACTTACTTCCTTCGAGAAAGGCCTAAAAATGTTCCTCTGCAAGGCCTACCTCAACCTTTAAAGTGGTCTCTGGTGACTTTCCCTTGCACTTGGCTGCTCAACTTGCCCGTTTTCTGACTTGCGGGAATGAACATCTACGCTGCTGATTCCCCTCATCACTGCCTCTTGATGCTCTGAGGTGAACCTACACTAAAGGAACTCCACCTGACAAGCACTCTTGGGTACGATATGGTTACTATGTAACTCTATGATGCCAGTTGGTAACATTTGAATTTATCTGCTAATTACCGACTCTCGCTTTGGATAAAAGTGTATGCTGAATGAGAAAATTGTAAAGGCAGGTATGTGTGTGAGCCGCACATACAGCGCGAGTAATCAAAGGGAAACTTCGCTGACTTGTCGAGCGAGAGAGTGTGCTTCGAAAATGTGACCCATCCAGTGATGCTGTACCTGGTAGTAGTGGTTCCTGTAGAAACTGGGGATTTCTTGGGGGTGTCCATTGCCATTGTAAGCTGGCCCTGGATTCAGGGTGTTCTGCCATTGGGGCGCGGGGCTGATATTGGGTCTCGGGGCAGTGGGGGCACTTCTTGCCGTCTGATCCGGCCTGCGCTCAGGGGTGCACACCACCCCCAGGTCCTCCGAGTGCTTACAGTCATTCACCCCCCAGCCGTTGTGCTTGCAGTCCTTCACGGACTTCTCAGAGCCGTCACAGCGCACGTTATCCATCCATATTGGGCCTGTGGCATGGGAAGTGAATCGTTGAAACATACATCATTTGGACTTGGAGATTCATATTGATTACATGATATACTGACTAGGCAGCACATCCACACCGAGGACCCGACACAGACCCTCAACACCTAGCACTTGACTTTTACTGGCAGGCTGATTAAGGGTTGCACTTCAGCGACGTGTTTAGTAAATAGATTCACAGTATTTCACAACGGCATCCCATGACAGGCCGCTGTAGCTCCGGCTTCTTGAATCCTCTCGACCTTCTCTTTAATTTGGATTTAAAAGGAGCAATAAAGAATGTCTATAAACCACAGCAAGTGTAGCACAACTCTGGCAAGCAAATGCTGTCATTATTCTAAAACAAATGCCCCTTTCGGCCCATATATTTGCCCTGCCAGCCTGCCGGGCGACCGTAATGAGATGTAGTCTCCAAGCCCGTAGCAAGTTATGTTTGTCGCTTTATGAAGGCTTAGTCACTGTAGAGTTATTTTGGATGTCTTAATTGGTGGTCTCTTTACGAAGCCAGCTCTTTGGGTGTTGTATGGTATGGAAGGAGTATGCTGGAGATTGAAGCAGAGGCATGTGACAGAACTACTACAGCTACTCCAACTGGGGCCACTTACACAATAGGTACATTTTATGCTCTTATGAGGATCATTTGTCTGTTGTACGGACATGCAGCAATGCACATCCGCTTGGTACTTTGATTCTCCTATTCAACCACACCTCTTTACGATCTGCGCACTTATACCAATGCACCCAACATGACATGCATCCTTCACCATGTTTACTGCGTAGCAAATGTACAACTACTTCATACAGTAGGCTTCTACTACGATACGATAACTGTGTGGCTTAAGTACAACTACTACAGCTACCCCCGCCCCCCTTTTTCTCCCCAATTGTCAATTGTACTTGGCCAATTACCCCACTCTTCCGCACTGTCCCGGTCACTGCTCCACCCCATCTGCCGATCCGGGGAGGGCTGCAGACTACCACATGCTTCCTCCGATACATGTGGAGTCGCCA
This sequence comes from Lampris incognitus, assembly GCF_029633865.1. Taxonomy (NCBI): domain Eukaryota; kingdom Metazoa; phylum Chordata; class Actinopteri; order Lampriformes; family Lampridae; genus Lampris; species Lampris incognitus. Next base: position 43,467,216 of record NC_079223.1, on the reverse strand, counting down.
GCTGCTTCTTTTCACCTGACAGTGAGGAGTTTCACCAGGGGGACGTAGCACGTGGGAGGAGCATGCTATTCCGCCAGTTCCCTTCACCCCTCTGAACAAGCGCCCCGACCCACCAGAGGTGGCGCTAGTGTAGCGACCAGGACACATAACCCACATACGGCTTCGCACCCGCAGACACGGCCAATTGTGTCTGTAGGGACGCCCCACCAGGCCGGAGGTAACACGGGGATTCGAGCTGAAGATCCCCGTGTTGGTAAGCAACGGAATAGACCCGGACACCCCTAACTACTACAACTACTTAGTGCTACTGTGCTATTACTATGTAGCGCTCTGTTGGTGCCATTTGGTAACACTGGAAGCTAGCCAGCTAATTGCTGACACTTTTACATTTCTGGTTAAAAGTATCTGTAAATGCAGGGTTGAGACATTTGAAATCGAGTCCTTCACGAGCTCTCGGTGGACATCGCGTATTCCCCACCGACGGCGAGACTTAGTAGAACAAACCGTCGTTTGTGTTTGACGTCATCAGTCTGAGTGACGCTGGCCGCCGTTAGCCAGTCTTCTCTCACCTTGACCCTCTCCATATCTGGCGCTGTGCGCCCACGTTACGCCGTTCTGGAAGCCCAGCTCGCGGCAAACCACGTTGGCCAGTCGGATGTCCACCTCGTCGTCACACACCGTCCCCCACGTGTTGTTATGCAGCACCTCCACGCGCCCCTCGTGCGCTTCTCGTGCGTAGTTGCCCGCCAGGCGCACTTTGAGGGCCGACGCGCGCGCCGATCTGCGCGGGGCCGACCGGCGGGGTTCGGCCCTCGCCGGGCAGAGGAGGGGGGTCAGGAGGAGGAGGAGGAGGAGGAGGCGGGGGGGGGGAGGCGCGTCTCAGCATGGCGGAGCAAAGCGGGGACCTGAAAAGGGAAAAAAAATAGGGACACAGCCTTTACGCAAGCGGGTTTTAGTTTGTTTGTTCCGGGGGTGGCCGGAGCCGCCCTCCATAAACACCTGGGCACCTCCGTCGCTACGCCGGCGTCACAAAGCAACGTGAGTCCAGTTTATATTTAGAGTACAAATAACAAGGCTCCGCGTTGGCTCAGCTCACGTCACAATAGTCTGATTTGTGTCCCATCAGCGGTCACACAGTTCTAATAGACCCCGTTTATACTTGGTTTTAAAATGCGTTTTTTTTTCGCGACCGGATCACAAGTGGACAGCGCTAAATACAAGTGTAAACGACCACCATAATGTTTTGTGAGCCGGTTACTCAAACCACTTGCCGAGGTGGTCTGGGACGCATTTGACCACATATCTTTTGTAGTGTAAACGCTAATGCGTCCTGATGCGTCCCCGACAAGGACATAACAAGAAATCTTCTTCTTCTTCTTCTTCTTCTTCCCCGGAGCAACGAAATCTGATCACAAGTGGTCAGCAGGACGCATTTGGAGACGCATGGTAGACACAGGTGTAAACGGCGACGTGTCTCGCTGTCCACTTGTGATCCCGTCGCCCAAAAACGCATTTTAATACCAAGTGTAAACAGGGTCATAGAGACCTTACGGGCCCTGCCCGAGCTGTCTCCAGGTACCTCACTCCTCCTCTCCTGTCGAGGAGGGCGCATAAGTGGAGCAGCACAATATTTTCAATTTTCCACGGTTTCAAGCGCGGGTTTCTCGTTCTGCTGCAGCCTAACAGTCGTCGGCATTCATTTATCAAATCACGTCTCCTCACCCTCTTGACTGGACAACTAAAGAAGCTGCGATTGGTTTGGAAATACTCATTTTACACATTTTAAGAACAACTTCAGCCCCCCCCCCGAACCCATTTCGGGGGAGGGGGGCCATTAAAAAAAAAAATCTGCTGTCACCAGTTTGTCGGTCTGCCGTCAGCGGACCACGGCGTCATGGATTCTGCACGCGGGCTGTTTGATGTTCAGCCAGTAAAGCAAACGCATTTTACGCGTCAGACGTCCAATTAGGCAAAGGACTTAGACAGTAATTCTCCGTCGCGGACTCTTGGTTTTATCCCTAGATGTGCCGCCGTGTTTGCAGACAGGTGTCGGGCAGAGGCGAGTGAAATGGACCGATGCTGACATCATCCGGCCAGAACAGCTGAGGGCAGGAGGCGCAACGCTGTTCGCTGCTCAGCCAGGGAGCCGGGGTTACGCATGTTCTGAACAGTCGGTAATGATAATGATGGGATATTAATCCTGACTGTGATATGTGTTGGTGTTGGTGGTGTGGTGGTGGTGGTAGGGAGGGGGGTGTTACACTACACAGACGGCATTCCTGAAATTCCAGCCGCTGCAACAACACTCACTCTAACGGTTTACTTGGAAAGTCGCGACGCAGACTCTTCGGCATGCCCCCCGCCTATGTGTGCAACACAAGACGTATAATCAGCGGAATAAATGCGCTCGTGAGCGCTGAAATGGAGCCTCGCGGTGATAACACACAACCCCCCCTCCGGGGCCACCGAAGCACACTTCACCCCGACGCAGGCGGAGAGAGATGGCGGGTCGTGACTGGAGGCTAACAAGTGTCAGACGAACAACGCGCAGAACAGCTTTTACGCACCGCTGCGCAGACAGACGGGCGGCCAATGACGCGCCGAGACAGCAGGGCGCACGGAGGGCCGCCGGCTGAAATGCGTTGCCCCCCCCCCCCCCCCAAGTAAAAAAAAAAATTTTTTCTTGCATCAGAGTGCAAGAAAAACATAAAAAAATAAACATATAAAGAGGTTAAAAATAAAATAAAAAGCTGTCCTACTAAATGATCCAGCGTATTGCCAGGAAACGTGTGGATCCTGGCATTGTACTCCAGAGGGGAGTCTAGTTTAAGACCCCCCAGATTCGTAAAATCCAGACACCTGCAACAGTTGGTGCGTCACTTGTAAAAGTGTGCGTGCTCTCGCAGCTGATCTCTCCACACCAAAAGAATAGGAAGATAAATCAGAGGACACAGGGAAACAAACGGGACAGCAGCGCAACACTTGCTGTCCACTTCAACCACCTGTGGACGTGTGGACCGCACGGTCCAATACTGGTTATTCATTTGTTTCATAAATAAAATCAAAAACTGGGAACAAACCCGCTCCCACAGCTTGGTGAGTGTGACCTTCATCAGCGGGTCAGCAGAGCAGCATCGGACGAGGATGAGGATGAAGAGGGGGTGGTGGTGTGTGCGGGTGGAAGGGGACTCACCTGGCAGACAGCTGAACGGTGTGCAGTCCTGGACGCCTCCGGCTAAGAGAAAGTGACTGAGTGAAGGAGCGTGTCTGCTAGATGTTCTCCTCACTCCATCCTCCCCTCCTCCCTCCCTCCCTCCATCCATCCCTCCTCCCTCTCCACATCTCTCCCTCCCTCGTCACTTTCCTTACTCTCTCTCTCTCTCACTCACTCACTCACTCTCTCTCTCGCTCTCTCTCTCTCTCTCTCTCTCTCTCTCTCTCTCTCTTTCTCTCTCTCTCTCTCTCTCTCTCTCTCTCTCTCTCTCTCTCTCCCCCTCTCATATCATCTCTCTCTC